>NC_050076.1:51941342-52133842 GCF_009764565.3 Dermochelys coriacea
GTTGTCTTTGATGGTTTTCCATTGATGGTTCTGGGATGGAGCATTGCCAGACAACTGAGCCTGGCATTACAGTGCTGGCTGACCAGGGAGGGGTGGCCACGCCCTCTGCATGAATAGGCTGTCACCGAGTAATATTTCTGCCTGATGACCCCTTTTAACCTTAAGACCATCAGGGCATAATTTTCAATATAGTTACATTATTCCTTAAAAGACCTTAAATGTCACCCATACACACATCACATCAGGATTATGAACATCTATAAGCTGCAAGTGTTCAGTAGAGACCTGAGCTGATACCCTTGCTGGGCCATTCCCTGTATGCAGTGGATTTGACATAGTGAGTTTTTCAGATCTGAGATGAGCATTGTTTGCAAAGAACAGGAGATCCATTGTCAAGGGGCCTTTGCTGCACAGAGCTGGCAGATGCTTTTCAGGACCAGGTCAATCCCTCTACCCCACCAGCCTGTGGAGACTTGTTCCTCCTGTATGAGCTCATTGGATCATCAGCCATGCACCAAAGCACAATAGGACTGTCTAGACTCATGGGGATCAGCTTCTAGCGGCGAGGGGTTGAGAAGGACCCTGCTGTGACACTGGTGTGAAGAGCGGGCAGGGGGCCCCCAGAAGCACCCAAGGCTTGTTGTGGGAGTCCCAGTGAGCTTCCAAAGGCTTACAGGAAGGCCAATAAAACTTTTAAGGTCTGTAGAAGGAGTGAAATCTCCCCACTCCATTGCTAACGCATCACCCTTTCTTCACTGCCCTGGCCCATACGCCTTTTCTCCCTGCTGTCCCCCTTCCTCCCTTTTCTGCTGTCCCACCACTCTGCTGCCACCCTCCATGCCCTAAATATCCATCCCCTTCCTTCCCAGCAGGGGACTTGGGACAAGGAGTGCAGGCACGCCCTGAAACTGATGCATCCCTCTCTCTGATCCGGCAAAGGAGCATTAGCAGAACTCCCTGATGGTGCTGAACACACTTTTCTTAAAGCATCCTAGTTTACCAATAATCCATCTGATGAATGTCAGTGTTTGGGGAAAATTCTCCTCTTTCCATTGACAGGCCCCTGCAAGGGTGTGACAGATTTCTGTCACCAATCTGCCTGAGGCATCAGGTGATCAGGCTGAGGCCTCAGAGGGGAGGAGATGACAAAACACACCAAATGTCTAAGTCTTAAAGCTTTATTGATAAAATAATAAAATAACAGCGGAGAGTGCTGGGGGCGGGGGCGGTTCTCCCATCACTCAGAGGAAGGAAGGAAGAAAGCTTTAGTGTCCCAAGCCCTAACACACTTTCATACTCACAGATGCACTACCCAAGGCTGGCCAGGCCTGGGTGTAATGTAAGAAGAAGAGGGGGAAGGGTGGACGGGAGTTCTGTCCTGTGCGCACAGGTCGTCCACGGTCCGCTGTTGATCTTTGATTTGCCTCGGCTCTCAGAAGGATTTTTAAGTCCTTCTTTGGGTTCTTTTGGGGGTATTTCATTCAGCAACCTCTGTTCCCCGTGCTCTTTGTACCAATCCAAACCAGGTCTCTGTGGCCTCCTCAGCTTTCCCAAAACACATCGGCTCCAGGGATGGAAAACTTTGTTTTCCCCCCCTTCTGCTGGCCTTTGCCGTCTTGTTCATTTTTTGCAATTTCTGCAGTCCTGTTCAGCTTAGTTCTCCTTTTCTTATGGCTGGCTGGGGTTAGCTAAGATATGACTATAGTTGCAGACTTCTTGTCGGGCTCCGTGACCTTGGACTGGGGCCAGTGTCTTATCTTCAGACTGAGCTAGCTGAAGTATTGAGTTAACCCGTTCTCTGCTGTCTTCCTCCCTCCCCCTTTGGCCTCTCACAGCCTGCAAAGGAATCTTCCACTCCACACTCACACCTTTGACCCTTTCTAAAATGCCTTGCGAAGCTTGCAACAGCGTTAGCAATATACAATGCTGATCTGCCTCTCCCAGGGGACCCCCTGAGGGAGGGGGCCATTGGGATGTGACAAGGGGTCAGTTTAAATGTGAATTCCATCTTTGCACTCAGTCGATGATCTGTTTTAAAACAGCTGTTGAGCACTATCCCACTATCTGGAGCATCTCAAGACCCTGAGTGCCACTCCCAGGGGAGATTGTCAGAAAGCAGGGCATGAACCCCAAACTGGTGGTGTGTTCTAGAATTAGATTTCACCAACCCAGTAACAAGTGTGAACTCAAGCACTATAACAGCCTTAACACGGAGTCACAGACAGTCCCCTTGGACACTCCAATTTATCTTGCCCTCCAGGCAAGCCTACCTTTTGTGATACATGGTCTCTTACACCAAGAATCAAAACAATATTCAAGTTACTCCCAGTCTGAAAGGGCAAGTCGCTTACCCCAGCAGGTAACTTGCACCCAAGATCTCTTACCAAACTAAACACTTGTAGCCAATCCTATAATAAACTAACTAAAGATTAATTAACTTGGAAAAGAATTGAGTTATTTACAAGGTTAAAGAAGGTGAAGATCCACACACAAAAAAGATACAGTCTCAGGTTCTGAAAGATAATAGCAGCTGCTATAATACACATGCTTTATATGTCCATTAGGGCTAACCCAAGGTAAACAGCTCAGAACTCCTTGCTTATGCTTAGAAACCTTTGCCCCTCAGAGTTCAAGCAGCACGGCAATAAAGTTTATTCTGATCAGGCATTTTTATTCCCTTCCCCCAGAGTTCAAATTGACAGACAAGTGTCAGAGCCCATCTCCTCTTCATGTGAATGGGGCGGTCAATTGACAAAGTCTTTGTCCTTTGATGTTGCACAAAAGCTATTCATAAGATCTAAACACTAAACGTGTTCTTATCAACTTAACATCTAGTTAACAACTCTAACACACAGGTGAACCAGACTGGTCTCCAGCTATGCATTTGTCAGTGCTCAGTGAGGCCTAAGAGCCTTAGCATGAACTGGCCCTTGGTCTGCCAGCGTCACAAGCAAATTCTGACATCAGTACAGTATTCAAAATCTTAATCACTTTCAAAATTATTTTAAGCAACTAATCTTTGTTCTGGGTGTGACATTGCACTCCATAGGATGTTATGAAAATATGCTAATGCGTGTGAATATAAGGTAACTGGAATATGCTTCATGCGAAAGGTCTCTTGTAAGGTATCATTACAAAGCTTATAATCTACTGAGTGTGTTCATCCTATTTGTAAAAAGAAAAGGAGTACTGTTCTGAGGAACAGTGGGGGGTGGGGTGGGAGGGGAGAAATAACATGGGGAAATAGTAAAACTATTTCCCACCTCATCCCCCACTGTTCCTCAGATGTTCTTGTTAACTGCTGGAAATGGCCTACCTTGCTTGTCACCATGAAAGGTTTTCCTCCTTTCCCCCCCCCCCCCGCTGCTGGTGATGGCTCATCTTAAGTGATCACTCTCCTTACAGTGTGTATGATAAAACCTATTGTTTCGTGTTCTCTGTGTGTGTGTATATAAATCTCCCCACTGTATTTTCCACCAAATGCATCCGATGAAGTGAGCTGTAGCTCACGAAAGCTTATGCTCAAATAAATTTGTTAGTCTCTAAGGTGCCACAAGTACTCCTTTTCTTTTTGCGAATACAGACTAACATGGCTGCTACTCTGAAACCCATCCTATTTGTATGAATGTATCATTCTTGTATCTGAAACTAGGAATATGAAATATAATATGAGATCCTATTGTAGTTATGTAAAGTGTGGGCCATTAATGGTGGTTTAGAATCTTGATGGCTGCCATCAACTAGGACAATTGATTGTAGATGGTTTACTTGCATGCCTTCCTGTGAGTCAGGCTGGGAAGAATGAAGGCTTGGGGTCCACAGGACATGCGACCATATCACCTGGTACTGAAATCCAACTTAAACCTGGTGCTTTTCCATTTAGAAGGAAGGGTGGGGACCCAGAGAGACAAAAGGTTCCCACCTTGTCCCAAAGCTATGAAAGGGGGTAGAACAGAACAAAGGGGGCTACAGTCATGAGAAATCCCCTAGCTACCATCTGAGCTGGAACAAGGACTGCACCGGGGAAAGGATTGGGCCCAGACTAGAAAGGAGTCTAGTCTATGAAAGAAGCTTATTGGAACATCCCTGAGCGTGAGATTTACCTGTATTCAGTTTCTTAAATGTATTAGGCTTAGACCTGTGTGGTTTTGTTTCATTTTGCTTGGTAATTTACTTTGTTCTGTCTGTTATTACTTGGAACCACTTAAATCCTACTTTTTATATTTAATAAAATCATTTTTGTTAATTAATTAACCCAGAGTAAGCAATTAATTCCTGGGAGAGCAAACAGCTGTGCATCTCTCTCTATCAGTGTTATAGAGGGTGGACAATTTATGAGTTTACCCTGTATAAGCTTTATACAGAGTAAAATGGATTTATTTGGGGTTTGGACCCCATTGGGAACTGGGATTCTGGGTGCTGGAGACAGGAGCACTTCTTAAGCTGTTTTCAGTTAAGCCTGCAGCTTTTGGAGGACGTGGTTCAGACCTGGGTCTGTGTTTGCAGCAGGCTAGTGTGTCTGGCTCAACAAGGCAGGGTACTGAAGTCCCAAGCTTCTAGGGAAAATGGGGCTCAGAGGTAGTCTCAGCACATCAGGTGGCAGTCCCAAGGGAGTTTCTGTGACCCAACCATCACACTGGGGCACTGGATCTCTGCTAGGTGAATTGTCCAAGCTAAGGGTCACACTCATGGGGCTGGCTTGCACCTCTGTCCCCTTCCTAGCCTCTGTGTTCACCTCTTCAGGTGTCTGGTCCTGTGCCCTTATCTGTCTGAGTGGAATTTTGCAATTCTCCCACTCTCAGACTGGGCCCCGAGTATACCATCTCTGGAGGAGAGTTGACTGGTGCATCCCACAATGGCTGTGTGTGGCATAGCAGCTATTTCTTTTCTAGTGCCCCTTGCTGGTAGCTCCGGCCCCATGTAGGTTCACCTCTTCTCACAACTCAGCCCTGTAGCCAAGTCACGTTTTAGTGCCTCCCCTTCCAGGGGAACAGAAAGTCCAACAAACAATAGGTCTTCAGCCCTAACTCTGGGCCCTGTGTTTTTTGCACCCTCTTGTGGCAGGGCTTTCAAATATCCAGATCCCCTTATATCATGAGGCTTCATCCCACCTTCTCAGTTGCTGGTAGGGGAACCCAGGCCCTCCCACTACACCAGATTCCAGTCCAGGGACCCTAGGACAAGCAGCCAAGGTCTGTTCCATAAGACACTTTGCAGCTGCTTCCTGGATACCCTCCCACCATTAACCTTTCTTCAGGCCTCTCCCCAGCTTCTTTCTGGGATTTTTGTGACAAACAACATCTGCCAGGGCTCCTCCCCTGACTAAGTCTGGTTCCTGGCCTTGTGTCAGGGTCGGCCACAGGAATTTGCTCTAATCCTGTCTTGCAGGCTTCCTCCTCCCTATGCAGGAGACTTTCTGCTCCCACTCAGCCTCCACTCCTTGCTACCTCTCTCCTTGCAGCTCCCTTCTTCATCATCAACATCTTCTATTTGGATTTGTGGTGCTGTTACTCACTTTCTGAATCTCTGGCCACCATTCACTGGACTCTGTAGTTATGACTTACGGTCTGTCACCCTTCCCAGTATTCTTAAAGAACTGCAGAATAGCTTTTTAAATTGGGGCCCATTTTTACTTGTACAGTAAAACCTGCCTTAGCGACCGCCTCTGAAGAGAGACCACCTGTCAGGAGTGACTACTTGCAGAGGCCATGGAACTTTTTCCCCATCATTTGACTGTGATTAAACTCTGAAGAGCAACCGCCTCTCATCTGCGACCATTGACCACATTTTCTTACTCCCTTCAGAGCCGGGTGCCTGGCCAGCAGCTGCTGCTCTCTGCTCTGCCTTCAGAGATGGATGCTTGGAAAACAGCGGCTGCTTGCTGGGTGCCTAGCTCTAAAGACAGTGCTGCTGCCATCAGCAGTGCAGAAGTAAGGGTGTCATGGTATGGTATTTCCACCCTTGCTTCTCTACTGCAGCTGGCCACGGTGCTGCCTTCAGAACTGGGCACCTGGCTAGTAGACTCCACTCTCTGGCTGCCCAGCTCTGAAGTCTGCAAACGTTTGAAGAGAGACCATCTCTTACAAGTGACCACTTTTGCTAACTCTGATGAGTGGTCACTCTTGGCAGGTTTTAATGTATTCTGGACCGGTGCTGCAAAGAAAATTTTGTTACTCCAAGGCTTCTGTGTTTTCTATATAAATATCTCCTTTCACTAGGACAGGCTTTACAATTCCACAAGAGATGATCTATTGTTTTCTGGACCATATATGTTTTGCATAGCCAATCCTTACCTTTGTTTATTAGCAATAGATTATTATTAAATTCATAATGAACTGTTAAAATTCTGAACAGAGTCACTTCCCTCTTCCTCTCTAGGCCTTGGATCATATCACTATTTTCAACCCTTGGGCGTACTTTACAGAATTTTTTCCCCTTCATTTCATGTGCCCACATTCTTCCCATATCTTCCTTAGCTCATTTTTGATTAAGTCAATTCCAGTTTGCTTAAGGGGATCTCTAGGTCAACTTGTACTGTATATTCTTAATGGCATTTTTTGCCTCTTAGTCTGCCAATTTGTTGCCAGCTATCTGTACATGCTCTGGGATCCGTGTTATTACTATAGTCACATGCCAGCCAGCTGGGCCAATTCGGTTGTTAGCAGTAACATTTCATTACGCGTATCATTTCTGCAGTCAGACTTGCCATTGTATGGTGCCTACCGCCCTGATAAGGAATTGGACAGGATGGCCAGGGCAGCTGGCAAGGTGAACAATGGGGGGGAAGGGCTAGTGCGGGGAGGCGGGACCATGGTTCCAGCACTAGTGTCTCCCCCACTTTTAGGGCACTTCCACTGCTCCTGCCAAACAAGTGAAGTCGTTGCCAATTACTGACTTCAGCTAAAAAACAACTTGAGACACTTCACCCTTATTTCCAGTCTTAACCCAGAGCAGATTTACAGCCTTCTCTCTGCCCAAGAAGGCCTTTCCTCCCTGTCTTTTCCAGCTGACCAACAGCTTTTCTCTAACCCCTGGGGTCACGCAGGCCCTGATTTTGGAGAGAATGCTGCTATGTGAGGTGGGAAGGGCCCTATTGGCACTTTTTAAGAAAGAGTCTTTTTGTCTTTTTTAAAACCGTCTGCAGCCACCGCTATTGGTCAGAGACCTTCTTTTTAGAAGCCATCTCCTTTTTCATTCATTCTCCTTTGAACCAGACATCCTCCCTGCTTCCTTTCTTCTGGTGCATAACTCATTATTGTCTAGGCCTTCCTTCTACTTGCTAGTCGGGGCCCTGCCTTACAACACAGAGATTTCCTTAGTCAAACATAAGCCAGCTCTAAGTCTTTAATTTCCTCTGTCTCCTACACCACGGATGCCACTTTATATAAAGTTCCTCTCTCCAAAACATAGCGTAGGTTTTTTCAAAGTGCAGGAAGGTTACTATTAGGTATTCTTTGCTTTTCCAGCTTTCTGTGCTCCTGTCGCTATCTGCACAATGTGGTCAGTCGTGCTCCTATCTCGTCTGAACCCACCTTGCTCCATTAATTTCTCATTACATGTGTTGCTACTCTCGCAGTTTTTCCATCCTTTTACCAAAGCATGCCGGGATGGCAGTTGGTCTGGATGCCTGAGGTGTGGAGCGCATCTGGAGCAGGTGCATTAGCTTCAGTGCCCTGCCCCAATTCCATGGGAGTTAATTACACACTGCTGCACAGCTAGATGCCCGTAGCAATTTCACTTGGAGCTGTGCAGAGCTTCCGTGACTGAATCCAAAGCCAGGTGAAACTCAGGTAGCGTCAGATCCAAACACCCAGATGAAACTAGCCACAGTTCGTGCAGAGCAGTGTGAGGTCCACAAATGGCTTGGCTGGGTCTGGGAAGGCAGGGCAGTGTCAGTCCTAGGTCTGCAGTTTAATTTGTGCTTTGTTTGTTACAGACCATGAGGGTCCCATGACATGCTGCAGGTAACAGGCTTCTGGGCCAATGACCAGCTGAGCCTCCCTTTAAGCGGGGCAGTACACCAAACGGCCATGCAATACGCAGCTGAGCTGTGCAATCTGTCACCAGCAGTCACAACCTTGGGCCCGGAGGCAGGGATGGATGGAGGGCACAGGGCTTGCTTTGCCAGATGCTCCATCCCAGAGCCATTCCTGTTTCTAAAGTGGGGTGAAAGACCACATCTGCGACTAGCAGCATCAGCAGCCAGGAGGCCTGACGGAACCTCCATGCAGTAGAAGCAGGCCTGGAAGTTCATTATTTGAGGCTGGGGATTATTATTTTACCTAATCACGAGGCCAAAGATGATTATTAAAGATGCAGCATGAGACCAACAGAAAGAACTTGTGGCAAAAGGCCCATGGTGCCTCGCCACAGGAGACATCTCTTTCAAGGGGCTTCAGCTGCCATTGGGAGAGTGGGGGAGGCAGCTGTATAGATTGTCCCATGCTCTGTGTGTGTGTGTGTGTGTGTGCGGGAGTGGGGGAGAAGCACCCACCCCTGCAGGGAGCCCCCTTTGGTCGAAGCCCAGTGGGAAGCCAGGGCATAAGCAGTTATTAACAAGGATTCACATGGGCTGGAGTGGGTCCGATGCCCAGGATGGTGCTGGCTGCCGAGATGGCAGACCCAAGGGGGCAGGTTGCCAGGGAGCAGCAACATACGTGCTCTTGCAGACCTGGATTAAAGTCTGAGGTGGGAGCGTTAAGGGCTGATGGGTTGTTTGATGTTGAAAATGACACTCTGCCATGGCCCAAGAGGGCAGCAGATGGAGATCGCTCCCACAGCACATGCCCAGCATGAAGGGCACTGGACACAATGCCACCCAGCTCCCCTTCTTTATGGACTTGTTTCTCAAGCCTTTATCTGCAGCAGAGCAATTGCCTGCATCCGATAGCTGGGGGCAGGAGGAGGTCCAGGGGACTAGTATGGAGTAGCTCAGGACATGCGGCTTTCAACACCACCTCCAGGGGCAAGGGGCAGAGCTGTCTTCAGCTGCATCCCGTCACCGTGTGTGATGTTAGCTGATTAAAATATGACCATATAGATCATTGTTGCAACCACTGTTATATATTTGCAGCAAATATTGTACAAAGGTTGTCAAGTGAGGTGTCTATGAAAAGGTTATATTTTGCTGGTTATGATTATGCTATCTGTATGCATGTATCATTTTTGTATGTGAAGTTATAAGTATTGGAATCTCCAGCAACTTTTTGGGGATTGTCTTGCCCATTTTTTGCAGTTCACAGTAATTGAGTAACCATAGCTATCCCACACTGGGACACTGGTCACAGCCAGATATGCCATGTAAGATATCTGCAAAAATGTTATAATTTTCCAGATATGATCATCTCATTTATATGTTTGTATTACCTTTGTATTATGAGTTAGAGATATGTATGTATGTCTGTATTTCAAACTTATGCTATGCTTCTGAGTGACACCCCCAGACAATGTGGCATCAGCATTGCCTAGCCTGCTTGATGGCCCATTAGGGACCATCAGCCATACAACTGACCCATTGAGAGAAGGCAGATACACCTTGTGACTCAGCAAGGCATGCAGGGACCTGCCTATGGAGAGAACTCTAAGGCTTCCAAGCCATGTGCTGGGCAGCTTGTGTTTAAAACAAAGGACACACGGGCCGCATGGCAAGAGACTATTAAAGACAGCTGCATCTTCTCCATTTTGTCTTCAATCCTGCTTCTTACCTTTGAAAGAACTTTGCTACAAACTGAAGCTCTGAACAAAGGACTGAATGACCCATATAAGCTGTGGATGTACTCCAGAGACTTGACTTAAGCCAGCAGTTTATACCATCACTGCTACAAGCCTGAACCAAGAACTTTGCCATTACTGGATGTAATTGATTCTTTTAACCAATTTTAACTCTCATCTTTCTTTCTTTGGCATCAGCATGAGTATTGGGTAAAATCTAAGTTATATATTGATCTGGGTGTGTGGATGGTCCTTTGGGATCAGAAAAACCTATTATTTGATGAGACAGGTTGTAAAGAACCACTCATCTCTGAATCCAGTGTTTTTGGTGGTGATATAAAAACTGGAATGCCTAAGGAAACTGTCTTTATGTTTTTTTGTTAGCCAGTGTGGTGAAACGAGTTTATTTTTGTGGCTGGTTTGGTATATCTTATAAAAGAATAACCACCAATTTTGGGTTGTGCTTGCCCTATTTCTCAGCAGTTTGTCCCGAATTTGGCATTCTCGGTTATGATCCACTAAGGCATGGTTACATCATGTCTGATGGGGCGAGCCAAGGAGTGCCTTGGCATTGGCTGGACCTTATCCAATAGCCAAACATCTGCAATGGGTGGAATGGGGGCTTTGCACCAACCTTGGATGCTGGCCCAGGCACCCTCAAATGAGGCAACCCCCTCATCGTGGCAGATGAAACGGCAGCTGAAGGTGTCCAGCCTGAGGATGGGCATGTTCCAACTCCTGCCTTCAAACAGGAGGCTGGAGAGCTGAATGGGAGGGGGGATACATCTGCTTTCACCTGCCTCTATCCTGCAGTCAAGCAGGTGTAGTGCTGAGTCTGCCTCAGTTTTCCCTTTGCTCAGCCAATCACCGTTTGTCTCATGTCTGGCAGCTCCTCACTATGACTCCAGCCAGATCGCTAATAGTCTTTCCCCCTCGGGGCAGTAAAAAGTCCAGTGGTCTAGTAACCCTAGGACAGGGTCAGCAGTCACTGACCTCTTGGGGTTCGGACCCCTTTGCTCTGCAGGCTCTCCTACCCCCTGGGCTGGGGCTGGAAAGGGACCCCAGGCCTGCCCCCTCCTCTGGGCTCTGATCCAGGGGCCCTTTGTGAACACCTGGAAGCAGCCAATCCCAATCCCACCCTGCTTCCCACAATACCTCTCTGCTTCCCAAACTCACCCTGTGTGATCCTCCCTGCCGGCCCATTGCTGAAGGCCCCTGCTCTCCCTGGCTCTGCAGCTTCTCCAGCAGCCCTGCCCTGCCGACCTATCTCCCCAGCTACTGCAGGGCCACCACTCAGCCCCAGCTGAGAAGGCAGCATGTTCACCCTTTAATGCAGGGGTGGGCAAATCTTTTGGCCCGAGGGCCACATCTGGGTATGGAAATTGTATGGTGGGCCATGAATGCTCACAAAATTGGGGGTTGGAGTGCGGGGGCTGAGGGCTCTGGCTGGGGGTGCAGGTTCTGGAGCGAGTTCAGGATGTGGGAGGAGGCTCCGGGCCGGGGTAAGGGGTTGGGGTGTGTGTGAGGGGATGTGGGCTCTGGGGTGTGGGCTGGGGATGAGGGATTTGGGGTGCAAGAAAGTGCTCTGGACTGGGACCGAGGGGTTCGGAGGGTGGGAGGGGGATCAGGGATGGGGCAGGGGACTGGGGTTCAGGAGGGGTTGAGGGCTCTGGCTGGGGGTGCAGGCTCTGTGCTGGGACTGGGAATGAGGGGTTTAGGGTGCAGGAGGCTGCTCCGAGCTGGGGAAGGGGGTTGGGGCATGGTGCGGGACTCAGGGGTACAGGCTCCGGGTGGCACTTACCTCAAACAGCTCCCGGAAGCAGGGGCATGTCCCTGCTGTGGCTCCTATGTGGAGGCGCCACCAGGCGGCTTTGCGTGCTGCCCCGTCCACAAGCACCACCTCTGCAGCTCCCATTGGCCATGGTTCCCGGCCAATGGGAGCTGTGGGGGTGGCATTTGGGGCTGGGGAAGTGTGAGGAGCCTCCTGGCTGCCCCTACGTGTAGGAGCCTGAGTGGGGGCCAGTGCTTCCGGGAGCCACGTGGAAAGCCCCCACCCCGCTCTCTGGTGGGAGCTCCAGGGCTGGATTAAAAGGTCTGATGGCCTGGATGTGGCCCACGGCCCATAGTTTGCACACCTCTGCTTTAGTGGCTGGAACAGCCTGGGGTCTCCTGGTTTTTGAATGTTTGGGGTTGGTCATACTGCACCTACATGTCTGTCTGTTAGGGGTTCCCTCTGGTTGCTTTGTTTTGCCAGGATTCCTTCATACAGCTCTTCCTGTTGGGCCTCAGCACTGCTACGTGGGGCTGGACCTGGTCTGAAAAACGTGGAGGCGACTGCCATTTTCTACAGATATGAAAGAGGCAAAGAGTCCTGTGGCACCTTATAGACTAACAGACGTATTGGAGCATAAGCTTACGTGGGAGAATACCCCCTTCGTCAGATGCATCTGACAAAGTGGGTATTCACCCATGTAAGCTTATGCTCCATCTGTTAGTCTATAAGGTGCCACAGGACTCTTTGCCGCTTTTACAGATCCAGACTAACACGGCTACCCCTCTGATACTTGAGATATGAAAGAGACAGCACAGCTGTTCTGCCCCCATCCCAAGGTCCCTGTCAGTTCTACACCCACATCTGTCCTGCCCGCAGCTGCCTGTCAGTTCTGCACCCACATCTGTTCTGCCCCCCACCCCAGCAGTTTTGCACCCAAATCTATTCTGCCCCCAACTCCCCATCAATTCTGCACCCACATCTGTCCTACCTCCAGCTCCCTGTCAGTACTACACCCACATCTGTCCTGCCCCTAGCTCCTTGTCAGTTCTATACCCACATCTGTCCTGCCCCCAGTTCCCAATCAGTTCTGCTCCCACATCCGTCCTGCCCCCCAGCTCCATCAGTTCTACCCCACATCCGTTCTGCCACCCAGCTCCCCACCAGTTCTGCTCCCATATCTGTCCTGCCCCAAGCTCCCCATCAATTCTGCACCCCCCCGGCATCACCTCTACCCCTCCTGCCACTCCTGGCATTCTTCACCCCCCCACCTTGCAGGCCGGGGGGCTGGGTGGGTCTGTGGCAGGGTCTCCTCCCCCTTCCAGGTTGCAGGGGGGAAGTGGGGAAAGCAGCCACTCAGAGGGTTGAAATGTGGCCCCTCAGCTGGCTGGAGTCATTATTTGCAGGGTCTGTGTCCCCTGGGAGCTCAGAGAGTTTGAAGCCCCCTCCCAGAGGTAGTAGAACCTGCCCCAGACTCCCCTATTCCCCAGCAGTGGAGACAGCTCTATTGCTAATCCCAGACATTCCCAAAGCATGAGTCAGGCTTCAAAAATCATGAGACTGACTTCAAAATAATAAACCTTGTGTCCTTTCCCTTCACCTTCTGTCTGCTGAGTGTCGAGGGGCGCGTGGGTCACATGCTCAGGCTCTTCTCCCAACTATGAAGGCTAGAAACTTAGCTTTTGTAACTGAAAACTGAGGCTGGCTCCCTCTGACCTGCCAGTGCTGGGAGGCCTAGCCCCAGGCAAGGAAGGGACTGCTGGAGTGATGGGGCAGGCGGGGGGATCCCCATGGAGGTCGCAGCTGAGCGGGAGCCAGGGAGAGCGAGGCCAGAAAACCAGTCATGCTGCAGGCCCAGCTGCAATGACACATCTCGGCAGAGCTCTGAGCAGGTGCTGCCCATGGCACAACAGAGGGCAATGGGCCAGCCAGCAGCAGGGTCACCAGGGAGAGAGGCGAGCCCAGGGCAGAGCCCAGTCCTCACAGATCGCTCCCCTTCTTGAAGCCCACTGGGAGTGACAGGGCCCCTCGGAGAGGAGCGGGCCTGGGCTGTGAAGCAGTAGGGGTTAAAGGCCTGTGGCCAACAGCTGAGAGCAATTTCCACAGCATCCTGCACTGCAGCCTCAGCTCCCCCTGTGTTGGGGGGACAGAGTGATCATGTGGGGAAGATCCCGATTGTCCCAGGCCAGGCAGGCCAGGGGGAGCCGGTGTCCACTCCCAGGGCTCAGCATAAATGACCCAGCTTGCTGTGCCTTGGTTTGTCTGGTCACCCCCCGTGTGTGGCTAACCGTACGTGCCCAGGGCGGGGGTCAGCAGCCCCAGCCTCGCCCCTTGGGAACAGGACCATATCTGTGTGCCCTGCCCCCGCAGGGGGGGCCATGTTGTCCCTTCGGTGCCAGACGGGGGTGGGAGTAGTGTAACGCCCAGCCAAGGCCAGAGAGGAGATGGGGGCCTGCAGGGAGCTGAGCAGCTGCGCTGAGGGCCAGCCATTGCCTGACACAGGCAGGGAGGGGCTGGGCTGCTCCAGGGGGTGACTCCTGAGCCAGCCAGCTCCATGGTGCTCCGCACAGAGCCAGAGCATGGCCAGGATTCAAGCATGGAGCAGGCTTCTCTGTCCTCTCTGGAGAAGGCCATCCAGGGATCACTGTGCAGTTCATAGCCAGCCTGCGCGTCCACCCCTGTGCCTCACATCCCCTTGGAGGGTCCATAGCCATTCTACAAAGGGGAGAACTGAGGCACAGAGGTGAGTGGCTTGCCCAAGATCACACATGGAGTCAGCAGCAGTGGTGGACATAGAACACAGGAGTCCTGCCTGCCAGTCCCCCTGCTCTAACCCATTAGTCCACACTCCCCGCCACAGCTTGGAGCAGAACCCAGGATTCCTGCCTCTGTCCATCACTCCAACACTCCTCATGTGAGCCTGGCAGTGGAATCCAGGAGTCCTGACTCCCAGCCCACTGTTCAGCCCATCAGAGCTCGGCCTGGCAGCTGGGGTTAACAAACACTCCCCCCTGGGGAGGAAGTGCTGGGTGCGGGCCTTGGTACATGATGTTTGCTGGGGTCCCATTTCACACATTACATATGTTCGGGGGGTCTCCAGAGCTCAGGGCCCTGGAATACTTTCTCCCCTCCTGCCATCAGCCATAGGGAACTCCAGGGCCCAGCCCAGCTGCACTGTGGGGACAGCAGAGGGGAGCCAGGCCCTGGGCTGGCAGAGAAGGGGTGTCAGCAGCTGCGGAAATGGAACAGAGTTGCAATAACAGAGCTGGACTAACATTCCCGCCCTCTTCATCCCTGCCAGCCCCAGCTCCCTCCCACGGCCCTGATTGCTTCACAGCACTGCCCCTGCATTCACATCCCCTGCAGAGCTCGGTACAGAGGCATGGGGCACGGGGTCCCTGCCATTGCTCTTCCAGGCTCTGGGACCTCCCACCTCCTCCACCAAGGGCACCAGACGAAAACCGAATAGTGACTGGGCCGCCCAGCCAGCCTGCGGGAATGCTGCTACTTCTGCTTCTTGTCAGTGCTCTCTGCCACCAGGGAGATGGGGCAGGTAAGAGGGGTCCCCAGCACCCCTAGGCAGGGCCCCATGCGGCTCTGAGGGCTTGGCCATGGAGACAACCCCTCGCTCTGATCAGCCTAGCTGAGCGATGTGGCCAAGGGATGGGATGGGGGTCTCAGGCCAGGGTTCCCCTGCAGATACTGTAACAGCCTCCATCCCCCTCCAGCCCCTGTGACACGAGGAAGTAGCAGGTCATGTCCCAGCTTAAATGCTTTTTCTGCACTCAAAGCACCACAGGAAAGGCTGGTGCCAGCCAGTCTGAAATGGCTCCCGCAATGAGATACGGCGGTGCTAGCATGACTGAGAGAATGGCAGTGCTGGGCCAGGGGAGGGAACAGGATCCCCTGAGGGGGGAGGTGGGCAGGGAGGCCCCACAATGAGTGAAACAAGGCAGGGAAATCCCAGCATCTGCTGAGCCCTCCTGCAGGAATTCCGTGCGGGTTTCTTTTCCCATGCATGGCTGAGTGCGGGTGAGCCCGAGCAGCTGGCCAGTGTGCCAGCAGGAGAGGCTGGGGGCTTGTTGCAGTGATGGAGGAATGCCCCTGGCCCCCTGGGAGGGAGGACTTTGTATGGCAGGAAGGCCAAAGTCAGCTGTTGGGGGGGATGTGCGTGGCCCAGCGCCTTCTGGCTCTCTGATTCTCTGGGTGTCTGTTCCTCCCAGTCCTGCACACCTTCACCATGATTCAGCTCACCCACCTCCCAAACAGCAGCGCCGTTGAATTTTGGGGGAATGCCACTCTGAACGGGGTACTGACCCACAGCCTGCAGGGCTTCAATGCCAGCCAGCTGCTCCCGCTGGAGCCCCCGCCACGGTGGCAGGAGAGGGAGAGCAGCTTGCAGACTTATTTACACGCCTTCCATGCCTTCGTGCAGGTGATCACCAAGGAGAGGGAGGTGCAGTGTAAGTACCGGAGCGGGAGTGGCACTGGGAGGCATGGGCCCCTCTGACACCTGGAGCTGGTGATATGGCCCGGGGGGGGGGGGCAGCAAAATGGACGAAACAGAGTTTGCATCAGCCAGACGGCACGGGGAGCATGCATGGTGTTTATCACCCATAGATGGGTCAGCCAGGCAGGGTGCTGCACTGTTGTGTCTCCCGCCCCCCCCGCACTGTGTGTATCGTGGGGGCAGGGAGGTACACTGGGAGCACAGGTGTTATTCTTTCCCAGGATTCCCAGGTGAATGTTTTTCAAATAATTGTTGTTGGTTGAAAAATGCATTTTTGTGTCCAAAACCCAGGGCTGGCTCCAGGATTTTTGCTGCCCCAAGCAAAAAAAATTTTGGCCGCCCCTGCTTTTTTTGTGCCCCCCTGCCCCCAGCTCCACCCCTTCCCCAAATCCCGGCCTGCCTCCTCCCCCGGGCGTGCCACATTCCCCCTCCATTGCTTCCTGTGGCTCCCCACTCCTGCAACAGCTCCCCTCCGCCTGCTCCCCGAACACGCCACCGCTCCGCTTCTCCCGCCTCCCTCTCAGGTGAGGGAGAGGCAGCGCGTTCAGGGGAGCAGGCGCAGCAGAGGGGAGCGCGGGAAGTAACGGGGGAGGGGAGGGTAGAGGAACCGCTCCCCGCCCCAGCTCGCCTCCGCTCCATCACCGCTGCCGTGCGGCTTCTCCTCCCTCCCTCCCTCCCTTGCCGTGCCAAACAGCCCAAACAGCTGTTTGGCGTGCGGCAAGCCTGGGAGGGAGGGGGGAGGAGCAGTGGTGGCGGCGCGCTCAGGGGAGCAGGCGGAGGTGGAGTGGAGGTGAGCTGGGGGCACATTTCTAGGAGTGGCCTGGCCGGCGCTGGAATGCCGCCCCTAGAAATGTGCTGCCCCAAGCACCTGCTTGTTTTGCTGGTGCCTAGAGCCGCCCCTAGAATCATAATCATAGAATATCAGGGTTGGAAGGGACCTCAGGAGATCATCTAGTCCAACCCCCTGCTCAAAGCAGGCACAATCCCCAATTTTTGTCCCAGATCCCTAAATGGCCCCCTCAAGGATTGAACTCACAACCCTGGGTTTAGCAGGCCAATGCTCAAGCCACTGAGCTATCAAAAACCTCAGATAATTTCAGCTTGAAACGTTGTGTTTCATTCAGACTGAAATGTTACATCACCACTTTTCCACTCCCAGTGCCGTTTCGAGTTTAAATGTGGCCCGTTCAAAAAAAACAACCCCAAAACAAGGGTGAGAAACACTTGAACCAGCCTGCTCAAAACAAAACATTTAGGGGGAAAATGGGTTTTGAGCCAACTCGATCCCTTTGAAACAACCTTTTCCCCTGCGTTGTTTGATTCCAGGAGCAAATTGGTTTTGGTTCAGATCCAACCAGATTTTTTGTCACATTTTTCAGTTTGGCCCCATTCCCTGCTCGACCCCAAGAGCTGCCATAGCCTATCAACAGCAGTGACTTCGATCTTGACCAAAAGGAAACAGCCAGGTGGGCCAGAGTCACGTCTCTGTGAGCGAGCACTGTGTGCGTGTCTCCTGGCTCCAGGCTGCGCCCACCCGGCGAACAAAATGGCAGCTGCCACCCAGCTTTCCCGGGAACTCTGAGCATACCACGAAAGGGGAACAGAGACACATCAATTACCTAGCAGCACGTGGCACCGGGTGGGGTGGGTAGCATGCTGGAGATGGGGAAGCAGAGAGAGTGGGAGCGGGCGATGGGAAGGGAAGGAGGAGGGTAGAGGGATCAGGCCAAGGGAGAGAAAAATGTTAAAGGAAAGCAAGTGGGGGACAGATCTGGGGAGTGCAAAGGGAGTGGGGGTGGGATCGGGGGAAAGAAGTGAGGGGACAGGGAGATGGGGCTGAACCCAGGGAGCAGATAGCAGTGGGGAGGCTGCTGCTGAATGCCCCCAATCTGCCCGAGGGTTGCTCTGGCAAAACAAGGAGGTGTTGGGGTGCTCCACCATGTCCCTTCCTTCCATGTGTCCTCCTGACCCCTGCATCTGGGTCATGCCAGCCTGACCCCTCTGGCTCTGCCTCCTCACAGACCCGCTGCACTTGCGCTGCAAGCTGGGCTGCCAGCTCTCCCCTGATGGCGCCTCCCACAGCTTCTATGAGGTGGCACTCAATGGAGATGACTTCCTGAGCTTCTGGGCAGCCAATGCCAGCTGGGTGCTATTGGGGCACAAGGAGGAGGACAAGCTGGCCAGATTTGCCTATGCCCAGGTGAGCCGGTACCCACAGACCACCTCTGAGCTGCAGTCCTTCCTGGAAACGACGTGTGTGGAGTTCCTGAGGCAGCACAGCAAGATGGATGATGCCATGACCGGTATGTGGGGGGTGGGACTGCCGGGCATGGTTTCCCGGGGTGCTGCATAGGGAGGGCATTGCAGCCAAGCAATCCCTGCGCCAACCCATGCCGTCTGCCCACCAGCAGGAATACGAACCCCCTATGACACTGGCAGTGGCTCCCTTCGGGCCTCCAGCCCAGGGGAAGTAGAGGAAACATGGGAATGGAACCTGGATCAGTCCCTCGCACAAGGCCCGGCCCCCACTGCGCGAAGCCCCTGAAAGCGAAGCCCAGCTCTGAGCCCATTCCTCTTGTGTCTTGCAGAAGGACAGCAGAGGCGCTCGCACGCCCCTCTGGCGCTGGGCATCACCTTGGGAGCCTTTGCCCTGGCAGCCTTGGCCGTAGGAGTCTTCCTCTGCACGGGAGGGCGGAGATAGCGGCACCAGAGGAGGCCACCCCCCACCCAGCCCTCACAGTGCAGCATGGGGGGGACTCGGCAACTGCTGCCCCCAGCGAGGGGAGGGGAACGCTGCTCAGTCCCCACTGCTGATCAGCTCTGCGTGTGGATCACCGCCCCTAAAGTACCAGCTCCCCAGCTATGCGCCTGGCTGGCACCGGACCAGATATGGGGCAGCACCCATCCACTGCTCCCACTGCACCCTGTTCTTGTAGCCACCCCCGGCCCCCTGCCAGTAGCCATCTGGCTGCCCTCTCCCATTCCTCGCCGCTCCCTACAGGGAGCCCACGGTCCCAAGCAGTGACTCAGACACCACGTAGCCCTCCTGGAGCCACGGCAGGATTGGGCCCTTTGTCCATCCTTGGGGGGCTTTGCCCAGCCCTGGTTTGGAATACTCCCAGCAAGGGCCTCAGCCCTGCTGGGGTGGGTGATGTGGTTGGAGACACGGCCAGGACCTTTGCATGGTCCGGGGTGAGGGCTGTTACATTGACACAGATTTCTGTGTGGGACGGGGCTGCCCATTCTGGGCGAGAAACTGGGAGGGTGGCGTGGTGTGGCGTGGGGGCATGTCAGCACCCAGGCCAGCTGAGGCTGAACTGCGAAGAAGCAAGTGTGACCATGCCAGAGAGGAAGCCAACACACTCCCAGGGGAAAACCTGGCATCACCCCGACAGGAGGGGCAAGCTCAGGCACGAGCGCTGGGCGAGGAGGGGACAGCTGGACCACCAGCCAGCTCCTCCTCTTTGGTGGTGGAAGAGAGCCATGCCCAACTCATAGGCAAGGCCTCACAGACGTTCCCAGTGCTTCTCCTTTGACTGGGTGAGGGCATGGGTGGTTGTAACCAGTGGCACTGGGCGTAGCCATCTGGGTGCCTGGCACCGTTTACAATCAGCCGGGTCAGGGATGGTTCAGTCTGTGCTCTATTAGCCTAAATCCAGTGTTGTGCATCCAGAGTGGACTGTGTGAACAGCCAACAATTTCTTGGCACTGCCTGGGGGTGGCCCTGAATCAGCTCAGGATCCACCTGCCCTCTTGCCAACCAAAGAGGGGCTCTGCAGTACAAAGAGAGGATTCAATCGTTTGGAGGAACCACGTTGAGGCCATGCAGCTCAGTGAACCAGCTGGATGAAGACATGCAGGATTCCATACCCCCAGGGGTCAAAAAACAGTGTTGCCAACCCTTCAGGATTGGCCTGGACTCTCCAGGAGTGAAAAATTAATCTAATTAAAGATTATGTCATGTGAAGAAATCTCCAAGAATACATCTAACCAAAATTGGCAACCCTAAAAAGCATGAGTCAGGCTGCAAAAAAGGCACGGGATATAAAACTCTAATAAATGCTGGGTTCGTTTGACTCGTCTCGTTTCTCTAAGGGGTGCATGCGGCGTCATGTTTTCAAGTAGGTCCCTGCAACCATGTGATCTTGAAACTTCCGTTTTTCAAATGAAAACTGGGCTCTCCCACAATCTCCGGATTCCAGGAGTGAAAAGGGTGGTTAGGAAAAACACCAGGTCTTGTGAGGCTACCGATAAAACCATAAAACTTGGCAACACAGGGGTTGTATGTTTGTTACACTGCAATTACTTTAACTGTGATTCTAAAGGAGAGAGGAGTGACTCCTTTGGGAAAAATAAATGTGCCGGCCAAGATTTAAAATACAATAGGAGCACCATGTCTCAGTTTGTTCCCAATTCATTGCAGTTTGGATAATTCAATTTTATGGGACTTGTTAATTCTTTCCACCTGCCCTCTAGCTTGAGGATGGAAGGGGATGTGTAACGCTAGGGGAATACTGGCCCATGTACCCAATTTGGTACACTTGTCCGATGAAAGCTGGTCCATTATCAGAGTCAATAGTGTGTGATAAACCCCATTTAGGAAAGATTTATATTATTAACACTTTTGCAGCTGCCAGACTACTCTCTTTCCACCCATTTGCTGAAGCTATCACAATTACAAACATAAATCTATTCTTCCTAGGGGTGGTGGGCAAGAGTCCCACAAAATCCATCTGCAAGTGCTGTAAGGGACCCTTTAAAGCCTGATGCATTAATTCTTCATACCTTTTCCTTCTAGCAGGGTCTTGTTTTGCATATGTTAAACAACTATCAATACGCACATCCAAATCCTCTTTCATTCCAGGCCACCAGCCTATCTTTTTAAGTTTTTCCAATGCCTCTTCTAATTTGGGTGTCCCCCCACAACAGAACCATGTATCCACCCCAAAGGGAGGTGTTGCATTTGCTAAGACTGCTAAAACCCATTCATTGTCTGGTTTTGCCATAATTAGGCTTCGTTCTTTTTTCAATGGAATGCCCTGCCACTTTGATGGGCATTCTACACAACTTTTGCCTGAAGGTCCTGTAATAATAGCAATCCTTCCTGGTTGTTTTCATCATTTTTTTGTTCTGGTTTTGCTTGTGCCCGGGTGGTTACTGCCATGAGCACAGCTTCCAATATTGTACCGGTGATTGCCACTTCCTTTGCAAGCTTATCTGCCTGTTCATTTCCCCATTGTAATGGACCTTTTCCTTTGTGTGATTTTATTTTAACAGTCTGAAATTAATATTGGCTGCCAATTCTTCGATTCGGTGCCAAAGTATCTTGTGTTTAATTTCAGATGCATCGGTTCCTGTAAAAGTCATAGTTTTCCACCATGGAAGATAAATGGTTTTATCTTTATAAACATAATCCAAATCAGTTCCAATAATTATTTCAGTTTGTTTTTCATTCTCTCCGACACTTCTACAACTGCTGACACATCTGCAGACTGTGTTCCTCCCGTCTCTAGCTTGTATTGAAAGGATTTGCCTATGTCCTGTCACTGAATCCTGTAATTCACTTTCCTTCTTTATAATATAAGCTACCATCCACAAACCAGATTGCTTTCCTGATTACCTGTTCAACCGGAGTTGTCGTAAAGACAGGTTACACTTTAGATTCCTCCTGGGGCTCACATACGTGTTTCTGACCAGTTAGGGTCAGACTCCATACAGATCAGGTTCTTTCAGGGTGAGCAAGTGGACATTTTCTGTCATGAGAGCAAAGACCCATTATATAGCCTTATCCACTCTCACATGGATAAATTTTCCTGACTTAGGATAAATTTGGATAAATTTTCCTGACTTAGTAGTTTTTCCAGAGCATGATGGCTTTTAACAATTACTTTACTTGCTCCGATAATTCCCTGGGCTTTCTGTAGGGTCCAGTAAGCAGCAAAAGCAGTTTGCTCACAGATTCCCAGTTTGCTTTCTGGAACTGTTAGTGCTCTGTTATAGTACGCAACCGATCTTTGTTGGGGGCAGCCAAAGCAGATGCTTCTATTAACCCCCTTTTCAAGCTTTCCCATGCACTAGTTGCTTCTTCTGTCCAGATCCATTGCAGCCTTTTAAGCACCTCATACAAGGGTACTGCCTTTTCTGCATATCCCACCATAAATTCTCAGAAAAAGTTAGTGAGCCCCAAAAAAGCCTGCAAGGATTTAGTATCCACTGGCATCAGAAGGTTACACTTCACACTGTCCTTATCTACTGATCTTCCCCGTGTGTGCAGAGTCTAATTCTCAGGTACTGCACTTCTCTATTTGATCTGGGATTTAGAAGGGTTACGTTTCAAGGTGCGTGCTTGGCAGCAACCCAGTAACTGGTACACTAACCCTTCATTCTCTTTTTCTGTTCCACTTACTACCAAGATATCATCCACCTACTGAACTATCTTTCCCCTTTGCAACAATCCTCCTTTTCCCCAACATATTCCTCCCAGCAGCATGGAATGTCATGGGTGCATCACAGTATGTCATAGGCAAAACATTTCAGCAATACAGTATTGAGTACCCTGGAACACAATGTTGCATTGGGTGGGTAGCACTGGTGGCAGCAGAGGTGAAAGTAAGCTGGTACGCCCCGGTACAGCATACCGGCAAGAGCTGGTGCACCGTACTGGGGCAGGCCGGCTTCCCCAGGGGGCAATTTAAAGGGCCTGGGGCTCCTAGCAGTGGCTGGAGCCCCAGGCTCTTTAAATTGCCTCCAGAGCCCCGCTGCTGGAGCCCTGGGGTAGCGGCTGCAGGGCTCCAGGGGCTATTTAAAGGGCTGGGGCAGTAGAAGCAGGGGAGCCCCAGGCCCTTTAAACGGTCCCCAGAGCCCTAGGGTAGGGTGGGGGGCTCCAGGGGCTATTTAAAGGGCCAGGGCTCCAGCTGCCTCGGTCCTTTAAACAGCTGCTGGAGCCGCGCTGCTTCCCCAGGGCTCCAGGGGTTATTTAAAACAGCCTACGGCTCCCCTGATTCTAGCTGTGGAAGCGGCAGGGCTCCAGCAGCTATTTAAAGGACTGGAGCTGCAGAGGCAGCTGGAGGTCCTGCTACCCCAAGACTCCGGGAGCTATTTAAAGGGCCAGGGCAGTAGAAGAGGGGAGCCCCGGGCTGCTGCTGCCCAGGTGGGGGGTTGGGGAGCACTTACATTTCAGGGTGGGCTGGGGCTGGCTCTGACCCCCCCAATCCCACCCCTTCTGCCCTAGGCCCCGCCCCTTCTGGGGGCCAGAAGTGGCCCCAGCGTACTGGTAAGTCACCCGACTTACTTTCACCCCTGGGTGGCAGAGATAAATTGCACAGGGAAACAGGCTTCCCTGTAGGACAGTGAAAAATCCTGAGGTGAAATCTCCATCAGAAATGGGTCTTGCATACTGTCCCCGACTCTGGGCAAAACCTGTCTGTCTTGAACAAACAACCCTCGCCATCCTCCAGGAAGAGGGATAACCATTTCTGGCGAAATGAGGTTTGCACTGCCTGAGTCCAGTGGAAGGAGGGGCACCAGGATAGATGAAAGAGGGGGACTTAAATTTGTGGGAAGATTAACTCAGACCATGTTGCGAGCCCATTGTCTGAGGTGGATTTTTTTTTTAATATATAATATATATATATAAAATATATATATTTTAATATGATTTGCCGCTTCCAGTGGAGGGGTCGCAGAGAGGAATTAGTGAGGTTGACAGGTCTTGCATAGCTCCACCGTCTGTCACTATATTGTGCACTAGACCTCAGAATGTGGCCACCAACTCTTGCTGGTGGCCGCACTGACACTTTTTCCTAAAATACTTAATTAACTTTAGGAAAACCAAATAAATATGCTCTTATATACACATCCACATCATTGTAATTATTTATGTAGATTTTTTTCCCCCAAGACTCAATAAAAAATAATACTGTGAAAAGTGATAGATGTATGTTCATTAATATCACTTTTCACAGCACACTTAGTAGCTAGCTGGGAGGCTGTGATAAGTGATACTAACAAACATACAAATATCACTTATTACAGCTTCCTAGCCAGCTTGTAAGTCTGCTGAAAAAAGTGATACTTGTATGTATGTTAATATCACTTTTCTCAGCAAGCCCCAGGACAAATTAAGCCCTGAAAGGGGAGAGAGGGAGAAGGAGGAAGGGGAGGAGGCAGTGGGGCCCAGGGCGATGTGGGGTTGGGTGGAGAGCCTGCACGGCCAGAGCTGGGCGTCAGCGCATGTTACTGTGTGGTCAGAGCAAGGGGCTGTGTAGCCGAAGCCAGGTGTTGGGAGCCCGCTGCTGCACAGCCAGCAGTGCGGGTCAGTACCCAGGGCTGGCTCCCGTCACATAGCGGCAGGAGCCTGGGACCAGTGGACAGACCAAGGGGCCAGAGGGTTCCCAAAGTCCCACAACCTGGCTCCCAAAGTCCCGCTGGTGAAGCTTGCCACCCAACCGCCCCAGGGCTGAAGGCCAAGCCCCCCACCTCCAAGGTAGATTAGGGTGACCAGATCAGGCGAGCAACGCCAGGGAGGGGGGGAAGGGGGGCGGGAAGAGACAGACACAGGTGCGCAGCCCCGACCGGAGCCAGCCTTCCTGTTGGGGGTGGGCCCATGCTGCACCACACAGCTCCCCTGTCCAGCACCCTCTGGATCCACTATGCCCAGGGTCCCCCCTTCAACCCTTCCACCACAAATGCACAGTGCTGTGTGCGCGCGCGCGCACACACACACACACACACACACACACACCCCGCCTAGCACCCCCCTGCCCACAGCCCCACCATAGCTGCCCAGCACCCCACACAGAACCCCCCACTCGCTAGTTTCCCAATACACACAGATTTCCCCTCCCTCCCAGTGCCCTTCCCCATAGCCCCACCATAACTAAACAATTCCCCACACAGACCCCCACTGCCCTGACACACACATCTCCCTTACTTCCCAACACCTTCCAACAGGCCCCCACTGTCTAGCACCCCAAAACACACTGCCCAACTGCCTCCACATACCTCCCAGACACTCACCATCACACCCTGCCTCCTTCCCTGGCCGCACTCACCAGCCCTCCTGGGAGATCTCTGGCTCCTAGGGTCAGAGCAGCGAGGGGAATCTCCAGACTCTCCGCATGCTGCGCCCGCCACAACCATGAGCTCTGTGGCTCCCATTGGCCGGGAAAATGCAAGCCCCCTCCACCCTAAGAGCCAGAGGGACCTGCCAGGGGGCAAGGTGGGGAGTGCTTACCTGGGGCGGCTCCCGTCCCGGGAAGCATCTGGCAGGCAGGTCCCTCTGGCTCCTAGGGTCAGGTTGGGTGCGGGGGTTCAGAGGCTCTCTGCCTGCTCCCGGTGCGTGCAAGCCCTGGCCCTGCAGCATGCGGCACTCCTGCCGGCGGGCGGGCGCCGGGAGCTGCCCCAGGAAGCAGTGAGCAGCAGTGCCGCAGTTGTGGTCCGAACAGTCCCGATATCAGGACAAAGAGCGATGTAAGGTCGGGACGCAGGACAAGTCCCCTAAAATCGGGACTTTCCCAATAAAATCGGGATGTCTCGTCACCCTAAGGTAGATTGAGAGCTCACCTTGCTCCTGCAACTTTGTGCTACACCTGTCTCTAGAGTCACTGCAGGGCAGCGCATCCAGGAGCAACAGGGAGGGAGGAGGAGAGGCAGATACTTTGTCCCCGTTTCCCCCCCATGACCGCCCAGGAGGCTGTTGTGGCAAACAAAAAGCTTCTCGTGGCTGCATTTGAGAAATGCTGCACTAGAGAGAGCAAAAACAGAGGCGCCTCTATGACTGGAAGATGGTGAGGAAAAACCTAGTTGCAACAGATCCCAGAGCAGCAGATTGGAGAAACAGCATTTCACTCTGCCATTGTCTAACACCACAGGGGACTGGGGAGCAGTAGGCCAGGGGAAAGAGGTACTGAGCTCTTCCCAAGCGCTTTATGTTTGTGCTACTCAGGATATATTTAAAACGAAACTTGAATCCTCCCAGCTCTTCTGCCTCTAGTAAAAAGGCCCCAAAGTCTCTTGTACAGGGCTACAGTTCAGAGAGGGGTGGAGGGTGTTGGCTTTTCAGGAGAGAGGAAAGCAGCACTGCAGAAGGGAGCATGTACGTTCTGCTCTGCTGCTCGGTCTCTGCCATGCTCCCAGAGTAAGGGTCAGCACTAGCCCCCAACAGAGCAGAGGAAAGGAGGTGGCACTTGCCCACAGGTGGGATTAGCTGGTTGCCATTTCTCACCCTTTACCCGCATGGAATGAAGTGCCACACAGCCAGTTTCTCCATCTGTATGTGCTTCAAGGCTTTTTCAGCTATGGCTTCCCAGCGTGCTGGAACACACGATGGCACACCAAACTAAGTAAGCAGAGCCTGCTCTCCCTCACAAAGGACACCAGAAAGGGCCTGAGAAACCTCTCCCAGCCCAGCAGCACAGCCCTCCTCTCCAGCTAAGAGGCTGCAGAGCTGTTGCATTTATTATCGTTCAGACGTAGCACAGCTTGGAGGTCAGACACCTATTTTCATTAGGACAGAGCCTTCTTCACAGGCCAAGTGCCTGCAGCTAAAATAGAGCCAGTTCTACTTAGATGCAAAGCCAGTCAATTGCCATTAAACTTTGAGTAGTTTTATTACAGTGCTCCCTGTTGCACCCGTTCTCTTGGAGGACTAAGTGCAGGGGATACCAAACTATTCCAACCAAGCTTGTGTGCGCGCAAGGAGATGGGGGAGTCGGAAGAATTCCTAACACAGAGTTCTAGTCTGGGCACAGGAAGAGACTGGTTATTTATTTAGAGCTCTATAAAGCAAAGAAAGGGCAAGGCGATTGCTGATATTTTCAAAGACCAAACTCAGTTCTGGCTTGAAACTTCGTGTGAATTTTGCGGGCAAGAGACTATTTTTGGCATTAAGAGAGTCAGAAGAGGACTGAAGAGGCCATCTTCACCACTGCCTCCAGAACTCCATCCAATGCCTCTATAGCCGCTCCCAAGGCCCTCACTCAGTTCACTTCTAATAGAAACTGACCTCTTTCAGTGGAGTTGTGTGTTCTGAAAGAATACAGCCCTTTAGGCTCTGTGGGGAGGGACTGAGATGGCTGAGTATGAGGGGAAATGTTAGGGGAAGATCAACGTGAGAGACAAAGAGAAACGAGGAAAATACATTGAGAAGGTCAAGAAAGGTAACATCAAAATATATTTAAAAACCAGAATTTCCAATTTGCACCGAGTTTAACAACCCCTGCCCCCATTTTCTTTGTTTAGGGGCTTTGCTCACTGCTCCAATACCGGGAACTCTATAGGCAGCACCAGTTATGCCCTGAAAAAGGAAATATTTTCCTCAAGCCATCTGACAACCTTCACCATTTGCAAAAATCTGCTTGAACCATTGCTCCACCTTCCCTCCTTTTCGTTCTACAATGGGCAGAAGACTGCAGATAAATATCACTGATTTCACTTTTCATTTGCAATCAAGTCCAATTTGTTGTGTTAGTATCCCTGCAGTCCATTGTACACCTTCTGCACAGATCCTTGTTTCAACAGCTGTTTGAGACCTGCCATAGAAAAGGAACAGTTACCACACAGCATGAAAGACTCCCACAATATTTACATATCTGACTTGACACAGAAGCCACTTGGGCATCCCAGCTGGCACATCTGAGCAATGGAATACAAACATCTGGCAGTCCAACTATCTCACTAGACAGTTAAACAGAAGAGCAGTGCAAGTCCATTCTCACAAGGAGAGGTGGCACTAAGTGGATAATTCTGTTAAATTAAAGCCTTCTTACACGTCCTCCCACAACACAGGATAGGCTGAAACACAAAAGGGCTGGGACCCACTGAGACAGTCACCTCTACTACAAACTAAGCAAGGCAGCAGAAGGGGGTGGGATGGAGACAAGAGAGGCCGGATGAGATGGAGGAAATGCTCAAGATTCTCACACACATACTAACACACCACTCCAAGATCCCAGTGGCATGGGAGAAAAGTCGAGCCCAGGATACATTCTCCGGCCTCCTGTGTTGCTAGAACAATCCACTTACCCAGTGAAATGCTAGACTGTTTTCTTTACATATTAATATGGATACCACACTTAGTAAAGTCATGTTTAAGACTATTTCAATGGATTATTTTGAAGTTGTATTTTGATGTCCTGTCTATATCCACGTCTTGTCTGAAAGTGAGGGCTGGGATCCTATTGGCTGGCATGGGGTGTCAGATGCACTGGTTATCACTCACAAACACAATATCCCACCTACGTGGGTCACTGTATTAAGGGAAAGACAGACAGACGTGCATCTCCTCCACCTAGTGGCTTAGGCTGCAAGACATGGGTGGGAGCGGGGGAGATAGGAAAAAGTGTGTACAGTTCCGCTGGTCTGACGCTCGCTCTCCTGGGTCTCAGCTTCCTGGCATGAAAGCAGCAGAAATCCTACTTCACTTAGACTTTTAACCCTGTGGAGTGCTGCACGTTGCTTGCTCCACTCTGAACATTCCAGCCTGCTCCTTCAGCTGCACAGGAGTTAAAGCTCCAAAAGAGTAATAAAGCCAATTCAAAGAGAAGCAATACAAGTATAGAGCTCAGGTGTAAGCATAGGAACCCTCTAGGAAGTAATCTCTGGCCGGCAGGTGGCAAAGAATCTGGTCAAAGGGCCCCCAGAATAAGGAGATAGTTTTTCCATCTTTAGGAGATGCCCTCTGGCAGGATTCTCACTGCTGGAGCAAAAGAAGCTCATGAGACGCCTCAAAAGAAGGTGCACTTAACATTACAAACAGAAGGGCCAGTGGCCAAGAACGAGAAAAGGAAGGAATTTTTCCCCTTGCTAGATAAACAGAAAAGAACAGGACTAAGTATTTCTTGAATATTTAGGCAGCACAGCTGGCCATTCAGACAGACAGTCAATTTATGTCGTCGATCCCCTAATGACTCCAGTAGCCCAGGGGAGACTTGGGTTGATCTTCTGACATCCTCCAGAGTGGTGTTCATCGTCAGTCATCTGAGAACACATGAAGCCCCAGCCAGTGCAGTTACGCTACAGCTACCTCCACATATCTTGCTCAACCATGCAGCACTGACGCCAGTCCAAAAGACACAACATTGGTAGTGCTGTTCCCTGCAACAAAGTATACTAGAGAACTCTAGGGAAGTATCCTAGAGTTCTTATGAACAGAGAAATCCAGCCTGCACAGTCACCCACCCTCCCTGAAGGACAGGAGGAGTGCCACTGAGTGCTCTGTGGCAGCCTTGCATAGGACAGCGTCCAGGCAAGGTTGCCAAGCACAGCTGGTAACCAAAAAGCACCATCACTCCCCCTGCTTCCAGTGCACTAATACAGGAGAGGGAAATCCAGGGCTCTTGATGGAGACCTAATGGCCCCTCCTGCCTTTGTTTCTTTAGTGAAGGCTCCACCTCCTTAGATGGGCTGGAATGCAATGCCACTGCCTTCAAGAGCTATATGCAAGATGGAGGCTGACACTTGGAGGAGCTCTTTGCTTTGGGGGAGATGTGCCATGAATTCTAGATGGGAACTCCCCAACAAGACATCGTGGCAGGCAGCAGAGTGTGCACTAGTACCAAGTCTCAGCACACAGACTTCATTGACTCAGGATTTATTCTGCAGGACATTTTGTATCAGCCTTGTGCCAAACCGACAGAATCTCTCTCTCCAGGAGAGGTTGAATGGAATTCCCATCCCCATGCTTTTTAGGGGCAGAGTGACATTTGCAAGCATTCTTCATGTCCCTGCGCATTGTGACCCAATCCTGGTCAGGGACATTGCTCTGCTATGCTGGCAGAGCAGCCTTTCTTCCTCCTCTGACATATATGCCAAAGAGAAAGAGAGGCTCTGAAAGCCCAGCACAGATGAGAGCAAGCAATAATGCACTGGAGACAAGGCTCCTGGGGAAAACAGAAAAACACCTGGGAAGAGAGCCAAAGCTGCAGCACCCATCCAAAAAAGTGATGGAGAGCATGAGGCAGAGACCTCACACTTTTAAAATCAGCCACAGAATCAACAGGAGCAGGGAAAGGACTGAAAGGATGCTGGTGCTGCAGCTGTCAGGAGCTCCCTCACTGACTAGTCAAGAAGGAAGTGACTGGAATATTCTCAAGGCAGCATTTCTACACTCTGATGGTGGCACACAACACCACTAAGGGGCTGGCTTCCACTCTACAAACTCTGGGAGATGCAGTTCTGCCATTCTCGCACTAGGAGGCAGATGCCCAGGAGGGAGACTCCTGGCAGTCAGTATCTTCAGAAAAATGCATGTGGTGGCCCTGAGCAAACCCAAAGGTAGTCCAGATGCTTCGCTCTAAGCTGTTTTGGAAGTGGGAGAAGAGTGTGTCTCTCCTGGAGCATCCATACTTAACTGTGCCAGGATCCAATTCCTTCCCCTATTAGTGGCAGAACGTGGTTTCCATCATGCCCACTAGAGGGATATGTGGAAGAGGAACTCCTGTCTGCTACTGCCTGGAGTACAGGAGCAACGCCTACTGCAGGTGCGGGGATGGGGTGGGCGGAGAAGAAGTTTCTTCTAGCAGTATGACAGGTTTCACAGTAGCAGCCATGTTAGTCTAAGCTTATGCTCAGATAAATTTGTTAGTCTCTACGGTGCCACTAATACTCCTTTTCTTTCTTCTAGAACTGTTTCAGAAGCTGTGAAGAAGTGGGGGCTAAAGATGATCCTTCTCTGTCCTGCCCCCATCTTTATGAGAGCTACCTGGCCTGCCAATCTTCACCCTCAATTTAGCTCAGACATTCACCCTCTAAAGAGGATTAACTTGCAGCAAACTAAGTCCACTTTACTCCTGTGTGAGAGCATCAGAGGGGTGGGGGTTAACAGGTTGTAATTTATGCACGTCGATTTCATAGCATTAGCTGATTTTCCTCAGCATTCCTGCGTAGACTTGGCCTATATGCTTAGGGTAAAAAGAGGTGGGGAAAAAGCATCTATTTCCTGATGCAGCAGAGAAGCTTCCACCTTAACATCAGAGCAATACCCAACACCAAAGAGAAGTGGAGGGAGATGCTGGGAAACTGTTCTGTTAAGTCTAAGATACCATTCTAACAAGGGTGAAGCCATGCAGGGCTAGGTCCAGTTCTAACCCATCTCCAGCAAGGGTGCAATCTGTCCCTTGGATGGGAGCTGTGAAGCAGCTCCAGATTTGTCAATGCTATACAAATATCAGATCAGTGGTCCATCTAATCTAATCTGGTAGGCATCCAAGTACAGCAACTGAAACCAGATGCTTCAGAGGAAAGAAGAAATTGCCCACAGTGCACCTAGCCAATTATATTGTGCCAGGGGTGGCCAACCTGAGCCTGAGAAGGAGCCAGAATTTACCAATGTACATTGCCAAAGAGCCACAGCAATACTTCAGCATCCCCCACATCAGCTCCCCCCATCCCAGTGCCTCCCACACACTGGCAGCCCTGCCAATCAGCACCTCCCCATCCCTTCCCGCACCTCCTGATCAGCTGTTTCGTGGCATGCAGGAGACTCTGGGGGTAGGGGGAGGAGCAAGGGCATGGCAGCTCAGGGGAGGGGGTGGAAGTGGGGGCAAAGCCAGGGAGTTGAGCAGTGAACATCCCCTGGCCCATTGGAAAGTTTGCGCCTGTAGCTCCAGCCCCGGAGTTGGTGCCTATACAAGGAGCTGCATATTAACTCTGAAGAGCCGCATCTGGCTCTGGAGTCACAGGTTGGCCACCCCTGTATTATGCTGTATGCCGGGGTCGGGGGTGAGAATTCCTTCCTGATCCCTAAAGGCGGTTATCTTAAATCGCATGACAAAACTCTATCATTGTTCAGAAAATTCTGAGATGATGTGGTAGGTTTTTAAAGCACAAACCTTCCCGCTGTTCATCTGTCAGCTGCTCTTTGGGGAAGTCCACATCAAAAGTAATTATTAGTGAGCCTTTGATGTTGTTGTTATCAAAGTTTGGAAGACCTTCTCCTTTTTTCCACAGTTTGGCCCCAGGTTTTGTGATTTTATCCCGGGCAACATGAACCTACAAAGCAAGGGAAATTTGAGAACAGTGTAAGTATCTGGTTATCCTAAATTTCTTTTATGGCAATATTAGAAAGGCATGCTCAATACTGAATATGCCACAAAGCCAGTAATATTCAGTACCAGGACATGTAAGAGCACTGACACAGAGCTTAGGACAACATATGCCAGCACGTACTCTCTAGTCTGGAGGCTAACCAATGACTGTGCCCTTACTTGTAGCTTCTGGAGCAGACTCCAGATAGTCAAAATGGGTCTTTTAAAATCTCTGGATGAGACAAGATTGTCTATGGTCAACAGCTGCAACCAGAGGTGGACAAGTCCCTCTGGGGAACAGGGAATTCATTACTGAAATAATTTTGCTTGTAGAGAACATGAAAGTAAACTCTTGCCTCACCTTGTGCCCATCTAAATGGGCAATATCCATTTCAAAGCCTATCAGTGCCTCAACCAGCGAGATAGTGACGTTTGTATACAAATCATCCCCTCTTCTTTCAAAGACAGGGTGCCTGTGAACAGAGCATAGGAACTTGAACGTTGACATCTCACCTCACCTCTTCTGCAAAAGTCAGGACTACAGCTGAATGAAATTGTTTTGGGAAATAGTAAAGTCACAGAAATATGCATTTTTCATGGCATTAAAACAATGAACAAGTTCAGGTTGAATTCAACAACGTTTTTGGCTGAAAAAGAACTGAGAATAAAAATGTGAAAGATGTTGTTTCAATTTGACATTTGAAATGTTTCATTTCAACCTGAACAAAGCTTTTCAATTTTTCATTTTGGCGAGAAAAATTCAGAATCCGTTCAAAAGGAACTGATTTTTTTTTTTTTTTTTTTTTTAATATTTCCATTCAGGCACAGAACTGAAAAATCAATTATTCAGGACCTTTAGGTTACTTGCTTCCCTCCATTTATGAAAAGGCTTGAAGAGTTCACATAAATCTCAGAAGAATGGAGAAGACATTCATAAGTCTGATTCAGCTTCCTTTTCCTGTGCTAGGGAATGTGCATTACTAAGAATCTTGCCTTGTGAACTGAAAGGAGTGGAGAAGTGTGATAGGCACACTCCAGCCCCCGCATCCTCCAAGTGTCCCCCTGCAGTTTCCAGCCCCATATCCATTGGACACTCACAGATTTACTAGGCCTGCTGGTCCCAAAGGAACAGTTCTGCGTTGCACCTTAGAACACAGCTCTGTGTAACATACAACAGAGAAAGCAAGTGTAACCAAGGTGATGGAAGTCACAGTGGTGCTGTAGACAGGCTGCTGGGGTCAGAGCTGCTGACCCAGGGCTGTCCAGCACATAGAAACTCAGGATGCGACCTGCATGCAGGTAGCTGCTTGTGAGCATCCCAGGCTGGAAGCTACAGTGGTAAAGCATTGTAAGGCAGCCAGGGTTGCAGGGCAAGTGGTGACAACTCCTCACTGGTCTGGACTGCACTGCACACCATCACATCACCTCACTTCTCACATATTTTCCATACATACATCTCACAATGGTTATAATGACCAGTGTGACACAGGCTTTCTTTAGAGACCTTCTATTACATTCTCTAGTGAACTAGTATGTAGATCACAGATGAGAGGATCCCTGTAACCCTTATGCACGCCTGTACCCTTTGACCGTTTGCACAAAGAGGGACCTGGGACACGAGAGCTTTGTCAAGCAGTCCCACTTGACTCATTCAGCAGCTTCCTTTTTCCTGTTCTAGCGACGTGTTCCATTCACAGGGCAAGAGGTGGAGAGGAGTGTCAAAATACCTTGTGATTCATCCAGCAGCTACCATCTAATCTTAGATTTTGGGCCAAACAAAGCAAAAATCCTCTGAACAGCTGGCAATAATCTCAAAGTATTCTAACACACTTAACATATGTCACTCTCTGCAGAGTCCTGCCTCCAGCCCTCCATTAAAACCATCAGAGTATTGGCTTTCTCGCCTCACTGAAGCTACTGCTGGGTAACAGAGGTGCCATTTGAACTGAAAAACTGATACTAAAGACACTGGTAAGTTTTCTGTCTCGTAGCCAGGAGAGAAGTGGATTAGCCAGGCAGGTTACTTACTTGAGAACTTTTATTCGGAAGCGTAAGTCACCCGGCTCCCCATCTACATGCGGTTCACCTGTGGAAGTAAGTTAGAAATGGTGTGTTACACTAAGTCATCAACTGGGGCTTCACCAGCAATTAGCCAGCTTCTCTGACATCAGAGAGACTCGGCTCACTAGATGGCTTGGTCTCGTATTCTTCTTCTAAGCTTTAAAAACCCACACCATTTTTATGAAAGACTCCCTACCTACATGCAACTTCTTAGATGGAAGACACCAGGCTTTTGGAGTTATGTCTCAATGAACATTGGAGCATGAAAATAGTGCAGAAGACTCACCTACAGACTGTGTGGGTGACAGATATGGCAATGTCCTGCCACATCCTTGGGATACTTTACTGAATAAAGTTTAAGTATCTTTGAGGTCCATTGTGTTAATGGAATTATGTATTATTGTGGTTGTCCATTGCAATTATATGTAACCTCTCTGGATGGAGGGGATGGGGGAAGAGAGCAGACAGATGTGAGACTTTAAAGTTCAAAGGACTATATTAAAAATATGCTAGATGAATGGATTTGGAGGGACAATTAATGTTAAGCAGATTTCCTGGGGAATACCTAGGGAGAGGTTGATGCAAATTCTTCCCCTCTGGCTATGTGAAAACCCAGCCTTCTGAAGCTACGCCCTGAGAAGCAGGTCATTGTCTGCCGATTACCTGTTCCCAGAGATGAGATCAAAGGCCTGAACTGAACAAAACCAGCTGAACTGCTCAGCCTGGGTTCTAGTTCTGAATCTGAGAGTTATGAACTTGTAACCACAGAGAAAACCTAGCTGTGGGTATTGAAGGACTAACACCTACCAAAGCCAGACTCCTGGTAAGCTTTTTAGCATCTGGGTAGGTTCCTTTATTGTTTTTATATGTTTTCTCTGTAATACTTTCACCTTAACAATAAATATGCTTGCTTAGAAAGAGCTGTGTGGCAACTTATAACCGTGGGGAATAGACTAGGAATAACCTCTGGAGAGAAAGCAAAGCGCAGATGCTGGTCTTTTGGGCAGTCTGCCTTGCTGTGGACATCACTGTGTAGACCGGGAACTGCGCAGCCTTGAAGATCCCTCAGTCAGGACAGAGTGAGATGTGGGCCTCTCCCCTAGAGATGACTTTTGAGAAGCTGGAAACCTCTAAATGGGTGCTGTTGAGGGACCAAAGTGAAGGAGCACAAGAGCCGCTGCCATGAACTGTGACAATGTGGATTATCCAAAACCTATACAGCTATAGTTGAGATACTGTGTAGCACTACAGCTCACATTGATGACTAAAGGCAACCAAAGGTTGATTGGGACATGAAGTCATGATATTAGTTAATTCTGTTAAATGGCTAGAAGAAGAATTTTTGCATAATGGAGACTTGCTGACAAAGCAGGTTCTAGGCAGAAACTGGGTCTATTTCTGAAGCATGTACCTTTCAGCCCCCTTGGAACGTCAAGGGCGAGCTCAGACATAGGGTGCAGTGATGTAGGATTTAGCATTCTGCTCTGTTTTCCCTTTTGGCTTCCTGCTTTGACTCTGTCAGATCTAAACAAGCGATAATGGCGAAAGACTCCGCATGCTTGGGCCAGGGGACTTGCATACACACTTCAAATAGAGCTGACTGTTATGGAAGTCATATGCCACAGGTCCTCTTTCTGATAGGAATGCTTTCCCTTCCTGTTTCCAGATGTCTACTATAAAAGCAAGGGGGCTGAACTCTTTAAGCAGAGCATTACTAAAATTGACTGCAGGGTGCAGTCTCTAGATTGAGAGAATGCATAGGATAAACCAACTGCTTAAAAAGGGGCAAGTTCAAAACAATACCCCACAGCAAGCGCTGAGATTCCTGAATGCTGCCCTCATCATAATCATCCTAGTGTTACCAAAGCTGATCTTTATGGCGGCAGCTAGTGCCATACCTTCACCGATGAAGGGGTACTCCATGCCATCCCTCACGCCTGGCTCTATCTCTACCTCTAGTGTTCGCTCTTCATTCACAAGCCTGGGGAGATAAAGAGAAACAAAACAGAAGAGTGGATGCTGTGCTCAGCAAGAAGACAGGTTTTACTCATTTTATGGACTAGCACAGGCTACTCCCACAGTGACCTGCTGCTTCCATCATTTACTACACACTACCCAGAGTGGAAGGCAAAAGGTGTCTCTTACTCTGTCTCCACTGGTCAACCATCATAGACAGCAAAGAGCTAAGCTACTGAAACCATCCCATGAACACTACTACTTCAGCAGTCCCCACCTCCACATATCCGAATAGGGAACTATACTCCTGTCCAACTTCAGCCCCTTTCACAGCAGTGCAGAATGGCCTCTTTAGATGAGTGTAAAGTCAAGGAGAGTGGAGCTAAAAACGCAAATTAAAAAAACCTTTTACCTAATCCAGTTTCTCAATCCTGTCACAACTGCAAAGTATACGATGAAACCAGCTGCTGTTTCCCATAAGCCACCCCGCCACATGGGTCATACTGGTCACACATGCATGTCCTTCCCCCATCTAGTGGCCAGTTGTGATTAGCTATCCATATCACAGTAGAGGCCAGAAACACAACACTCACTTGACATTGGGACACTCATCACAGACAACTTCTTGAGTCATCTGGAAACGCCCAGGGCCTAGCTGGGTGGTCCTCATTTCCTGCCGGCAGTTGCATTTCCGTTTGCCAGGAGCCTGCCTGGCCACTGGCTTGTTCCTAACAACCTGCAAGAAACACATACAGCAGTTTCATATCAACCAGTCACACTTACAATGACCTCGAGGCTTTGCAAACAGCAGAGTTCCTTCAAGCAACATTCTAGACAACAAGCCCCATGATATCTGTGCTGTACCCAAAACAATAATTGCCTTTGATCTTGGAAATGCCTTCCTCAATACAATCTTCAGTTCACTACCTGAGAACCCACTGTGTCACTGTTATAGTCATGTTCCTTTTAAGCCTGCTTCCCAATGCTTATCCACCTTTCTAAATAAAAAAGGTAACACTAGGCTGAAACATCTGATGCCTTCGATGAATTATTTTGGGAAGCTGGCTAAAATTCCATTCATTTTACAGTGACTAGGAAAGAGTTTTTTCTGTAAAGATATTTTTAGAATTTTTTTTTCTTCTTCCATATTCACATCTCTGAGAACAAGCTTGATTTAAATCTGGCTGAGGCACTTGTCACTGAAGACAACACCTGAAGACTGCAAGCTGTGCAAGTGCAGTACATGACGATTCTTCTTTTTAACAGTATGCCACAGTGCTAAGCTCCTGGCTTTATTTCAAAACATGCCTTTATACCTGTTTTTTTTACTGGGTTTGAGGTCTAACAGGATTTCTATGTCCAGATGCAAGTACTTCTGATGTGCATGTGTGTCCATTTCCATATTATTTGGATGGGAAAACAAATAATTTTTTACACTGAAGAACTCAAGGAAATGAAACGTGAAAACTGTGTTAATCAATGTTGAGATTCAGGAAATTAAGTTATAGTTCCTAAATCTACCATCATTTGGTCATACTTTATATATTAAGGTATACAGTTCATATTCAATATTGTATATTGCTGTTTACACACGCTGGGTATATCAGGTTTCAGAGTAGCAGCCGTGTTAGTCTGTATTCGCAAAAAGAAAAGGAGTACTTGTGGCACCTTAGAGACTAAAATTTATTTGAGCATAAGCTTTCATGAGCTACAGCTCACTTCATCGGATGCATCCGATGAAGTGAGCTGTAGTTCAAGAAAGCTTATGCTCAAATAAATTTGTTAGTCTCTAAGGTGCCACAAGTACTCCTTTTCTTTTTGCTGGGTATATCTACACTGCAGCTAGGAGGTGTGATCACAGCACGTGTAATCTAGGTAGATCAAAAGGTAGCTTGAGTAACATTAGCAGTGAAGATAGCCATGTCCACCCAAGGCATACTTTAACGGCTAGCTTGTTGCAACATGTGATGCAATCACACCTGACTGCAGAGTAGACACACAAACCCCTTAAGTTAATGGTTAATTACCTTGGGAACCATAATTTTGAGTTGCGTGATTTACACACTTGAACCCTCAACTATAATACTTGATTAATACAGCTTTTTTGCATTTAATTCAGTACTGGGGATTGCCAGCATCAGAGACATAATTAGTTAAATGAAAGAATAGGAGTACTTGTGGCACCTTAGAGACTAACAAATTTAAATGAAAGCATCATATATTTGCTAAACACAGAATGTTAGATGTCTGTTGCGACAGAGATGCTTGGCCATGTAAAAATTAAGTTAGATTAATATGGTGGCAACTACTTTGCTAAAAGAGGCAGGATTTGATATGAGAGGACCCAACTTCAAGAGACAAACAAGATGTAAGCTTATTTCAATGTTTCATCTCTTTGCTGCAGCTTTCCATTGGGTTTCAAAGTGACCTACCTGGGACATCCCTTTCTCCACAATTTGCTTTTGGTTCCAAGAACAGTACCAGGTTACTTGGCAGCAACAGGAGGATGCAGAGCATAAGAAATCCCAGCATTGCCTCTCACCCATGTCTGTTTTGTACCTCACCACTCCTCAGACACGCTGTTAGGAAGTAACCCATTTCCATTTATTTCTAAGAATGCATTATTCCCACCAACAGTTAGGCCAGCAGTCACCAGCAAGCTCAAGGGTTCAATGGGGAGGCCCTAGAAATAGATTGTTACACTTACTTCCACAAAGTTTCCTGAATATACTTCCTCCAGTGTAACTTCCAGGTCCACAATGATGTCACTTCCTCGTGGAATATTCCTGTCTTGCTGACGAGGACTTCCTCCAAACATGAAACCAAAGTCCCCAAAGAAGCTACAGAGTAATGGACATTCATTAATTCAGGAAGAAGTTTAAGTTCACTCCAGCTATGTGGCTTCATAAACAGGATCTCTGTTAGAACACAGAGATCGAATGCAGCAATAGGCCCCCTTGAAGACTTTTCTCACCACCATATAAGATGCACTGTTAAGCAAATTGAACATTGGTTGATATTCCTTCAAACACAAGTCGCGTGCTTTCAAAAACAAACAGAAGTCAGTTATTTCAGAAGAGATTGCCTTAAAGTCATCACAGCTGGGAATAAATTTTTGGCACCACATCTAAGGTACTTATATGGCCCCAATAACCCTAGTATTGGAGTGCTTCACAGTCTAACATATTTATCTCCTGTAAAGCAGGAAGTGCTATTAACCTCATATACAGATGGGGACCGAAGCACTGAGAGGCTAAGTGATTTGCATCCACCACAGGCTTCCTTTGTGAGACGTAGGAAATTGAACCCAGGTCTCTGAAATCTTAGGCTAGAGCCCTAACCACTGGGACATCCTTCTATGCAGTACCAAAGTTCAGACAAGGACAATATTTGAGGGTGGACACTGAAGGGTCTTCAAGAGTGCATTAACTACCTTTAGGGGAATCCAGCCCTAGCAGACAGAGTGTTTAGTGGAGGAAGAGACAGAAACCAAGTATGGCCTTTCCTTTTATTCAGTCAAACTAGTCAATAGGGGCTGCTCTCATCCTTCAAACAGACCACACCAGCAGATACTGGAACCCTAAAGGACAACTATAGCAAAGATCTCTCTATCAGAAATGAATAATCCACAGGTTTACCCTGAAGCAAGAGGTGCTGTTTGAAATGCGAGTGAATGAAGAGGTCAGATTTTGCTGTATTTAAATCAGGAAAAGACGCTATACAGTTTTCCTTAAAAACAACCAACCCCCCACCAACCTCCCACACTGTGGCAGTGTAATTAACTGCCAGAGGATGCAAGAAAGATTCTGCATATTTAATACAATTACAATCTATTATACATCACTCACACTCGCAAATCTGCCAAGTGAGTAATGCTGTTTTGTGGGGGAGAGAGAACAAACATGGTCTTCATGCTCATTACGCAGTGAAAGGAGGGGTGGCATGTGTGTGAAAGCAGCAGCTAGGATATCAGTGTTGAATACACCTCTCAGATTACCCATCTGTCATTAGCTGTCAGTGTTGATTCATTTATCTTTTGACCAGGGAAAAATGAGAAGATCCAGGCTACTAATAACAAAGCATCTGGTCAGTGCTAGAGTCTGTGAAGTAGTAATGGTGTCCTTATATTATGGACAAAATTAGTCTTCCCTGCCTGCAGAGCAGTTTGCCAGGATGAAAGCTTACTGTGAGAAGATGTCTCCATGGGAACCCTGGTGACCATCCTTCAGTCCCTCCTCGCCATATGTGTCGTACTGCTTTCTCTTCTCCTCGTCTGAGAGCACCTGGAAGGGCAGAGGATGTGGGACAATAAACATTAGTGCGTAAGTGAACTAGGTTATTTAGACAAGGCTTTTGAAATGAACCCTGCCGTTATTCCTAAATGTGGAACAAAAGACAATGGAGGCACCGAGACAGATTGTATTATGGTGGTGCTAGTCATGACTCCATAATTACCATTAAGTCAGAAGTTTTTGGTATAGTAAGAGCTATAAACCTTTATTTTGCATTCATCTAATTGAAATAGCAAAAGCCAAGACACAATATAATTCAAAACTATTTCAATTTTTCATGGTGGTCCAATGGAAAACGAATTGGTAGAACAGTAAGAGTCCAAAAGTACAGCCCTTTTGGCAGTCTTTCACAGAAGTGTGTCACCCTTCTTTGTAAACCACATTGCTGCTGCTCCTCCTGCTCCTTGTTCCAATTTCAGTGATACAGAAGGAGCATTTGTCTAGAGAACATTTTATAATCTTTAGACAAAATCTCAAGTCTGAGCACTGATGTGAAGCCACCCAATATGATGATAAATCTGGCACGGCACGAACATTGGCACTCGCTTCCGGGACAACATGGGGTGAGGGAGGGGAGGGAAGAGAGCAAGAGAGAACATGAGAGCAGTGACCTCAGCTGCATTAAGGTGAAATAACTTTCTAAATGCATGGAATGTGTGACAATCAGATGTACTGATCTGTTGATCGAAAAACATATGAGGTGGCTGTTAAAAGTTTTGCATCAGAGTGGGAGTTTGATGAAGCTGGGATACATACAGCTTTTGGGTATCTGTTGGAGATAGAAGCAAAAGCCTTATGGAGTGAGTGTGTTATTGACAGTGTTATAATCAATATTAAGGTGAAACGGAAGGCACAAGTATTTCCTCTTAACTTCATATTTCCATGCTTTTCAGGTTTCAAGGCGGTAGCATACATCCTGATGCAACCTTAACTGCCACTAAATATAGCTTTTGTTTGCTAATTTATCTTGGTAATAGAAAAATTACCAGCAGCAATAGCTATAGCTGGGCTGTTAAACAAATAAATATTTACTACACCTGTTGGGGCACGTTCATAACTTTCCAAAATAACGAGGAGTCTGGTGGCACCTTAAAGACAAAGATTTATTTGGGCATAAGCTTTTGTGGGTAAAAAATCCCAATTCTTCAGATGCATGGAATGAAAATTACAGATCCAGGCATAAATATACTGGCACATGAAAAGAAGGGAGTTACTTTACAAGTGGAGAACCATTGTTGACAAGGCCAATTCAGTCAGGGTGGATGTGGTCCACTCCTAATAACTGATGAAGAGGTGTCAATACCAAAAGAGGGAAAATTGTTTTTGTAGTGAGCCAGCCACTGCCACTCCCTATTCAAGCCCAAATTAATGGTGTTAAGTTTGCAAATGAATTGTAGCTCTGCAGTTTCTCTTTGAAGTCTGTTTTTGAAGTTTTTTTGTTGAAGGATGGCTACTTTTAAATCTGTTATTGAATATCCAGGGAGACTGAAGTGTTCTCCTACTGGCTTTTGTATGTTACCATTCCTGATGTCTGATTTGTGTCCATTTATTCTTTTACATAGAGACTGTCCAGTTTGGCCAATGTACATGGCCGAGGGGCATTGCTGGTACATGATGGCATATATCACATTAGTAGATAAGCAGGTGAATGAGCCCAATGGTGTGGCTGATGTGGTTGGGTTCTCTGATGGTGTCGCTAGAGTAGATATGGGGATAGAGTAGGCAACGGGGTTTGTTACAGGGATTGGTTCCTGGGTTAGTGTTTCTGTGGTGCGTAGTTGCTGGTGAGTATTTGCTTTAGGTTGGGGGGATGTCTGTAAGTGAGGACTGGCTTCCCTCCCAAGGTATGTGAGAGTGAGGGATCGTTTTTGTGGATACAGACTAACATGGCTACCCCTCTGATACTTTCCAAAATAGAAACCTTCCAGAATGGAGTGTTCCATACTTGGTCTGCCCAGAGCTGAAGTGCTTTGTAAAGTTGGAATACTACTGGTTAAACGGTTTTACATTAGGGGGAGGAGGCAAGAACCACACCTTTCCTACAATTTTATTTTTTTAAGACATCGCTATAGTAAAAATGGCTGGTACATGAAACATGGCAAGGCCATACTTTTCAATGAGGGCTACTGCTTTGTGTGATTTTGTTTTAATTAAACAGGAGATTTTCAGATGGTCCTTATTCTACATGTACAACGAGGGAAGATGGGCTGTGCATACATGCACAGCTAACAAGTATACACTGCTTGGTTGAAGGCACTTACAACAAGGTCTGATGTGAGCGAGTTTGTAAATTCTGTAAGCCACTCAGACATCCCCACATCACCTTTTGTAAACACACACAAGAAACACTGCATTGATGCAATACTAAGATTGCACAGTCAGAAAGTTCAAGAACTAAAGAGCCCAACAGCAACATTAAATCTGCTGCATGGCATATATCATATTTTCTAATTTTAGTTCTGCAAAATATTTAAGAACACAATGGACATGTAAGAGTCAATATTGGTGATGGAACCTGAATTTTTATGTTTCCTTAATGGGATTTACTTGTGTCACCATGATGCCTTAAAGAGATTAGATCTCAAGCTGTCCACATCAACTTAAAAAAGAAATTAATGAGTTTAATGTTTCAAAGACTACACGTGCTCCTGAGTCTCCCTGCTGATTTTTGTGAATTTACAATCATACTTTCCCCATTTTTCTAAAGCTATTTTTGTGTCAGAGACCCACAGAAAGATGGAAATCTGATTATACAGGGAAAACAGTAAAATTAACTGTACGAAATGGCGTCAAAAGTGTCAGGACCCACATCCTGCAAAGACTTACACATGCTCGTAGCCCCATTGATTTTAAATGGGACTAGTCATGAATGTAAAGCTAAGCATGTGCATAATTCTTCAGAGATCTGGAACTTTGAGTTTGAAAGAAAATAGGTAAATATTTTTCACATTGAAGAAGTGTTGAATTTCACGATTTCCTGTTTGCAAGAGACACAGAAAAAACCCACTTCCCAGGATAATTTAAGAATTTCCTTTCAAAGTGAGCAAATAGTTTGCTTTAAAAAGAGGTTCAAACTCAGCAAGACCAGTAGAAAACTTCCCTGTATTATCTAACTGAAAGTTAGATCTTTTCCTTTCATGCACTCACAACTATGTACCTGTGCAACAGTGCTTCTACAGTGAGGAAAGCACCAGATGTGCAATGGCTACAGTTGCGGATCTTAAGTCAGTTGCACAGCATTAGGGCCACCATTAAACCACTGCAGAAGCATAAGTGTGATCCGTATCTGTTCTCCAGCACAGTATCTACTCCAGAAGTTTTACAGACATACATACGCCAAATAAATAGATTCTTACACCTAAATAATGTGCTGGCCCAGGACAGCTGCTCTACCTGAAAATTACTGTCAGTTTCTCCTCAGGGACCTCTCTCTGCTCCCTTGAGGCTTGAATGGAAAGGGATAGAGAAACAGCCCCAACCACAAGAGCACAGGAGGAAGAGGAAGGGCAGCAGCTGGTTAGTCACCTAAGATATGAGGGTCCAGCCTGCCATAATTTGAGATGTGTCTAATATTAAACATGGGGGGTAGTACGAATATGAGGGTTGCATAAAGTGCATTTGGGATAGCAGGGCTCACCTGTCCTTCTGCCTGGCATTCCACAAAAAGCCCAGGCAGCTAGCCTCTCACTAAATTCTTCAGTGGACTGGGCAGGGGCCCCTGACTTCAATCCCTTTTCCCGGGCCACAAACAGCCAAAAAGAGGAATACCCGTGTTGTTGCACTATAAGTGACAGACAATAGTTTTTAAGGGTGTTCTCTCACTCCGTGAATTAAATACAGATTGCAAAATGGGTTTAATAGATGTGAATGCCAGAAGGGACTATTACAATCATCTAGTCTGACCTCCTGCGTAGCACAGGCCACAGAATTTCAGCCAGTAATTAAGCCTGAATCAAGCTCATATCTTGTGGCTGAAGTGGAACATATTTTAAGAAGGACATTCAGTCAATATAAAGGCTTTAAGTGAAAAAGCACCACATTTGTTGATAATTAACCATTGAAACATCTTGCCTTCACTATTAGTTTGATTCTATGTCTAACCCGAGTTAATCTAATTTTAAATTTCAGCCAGGGGATTTTGTCAATACCTTTGTCTCCCAGATTAGAGAAACATCTTCTCTCCAACTAGGTACTTATATACACCACAATCAAATAATCTCTTAATGTTCTCTTTAGACTTCTTAAATCAATTAACTCACAAACCAGTTTAAGACTAAAAACATTAATTGTGCCATAAGCAACAGATGATCAAAGCCAGGTATCACAGAGTTTGATCATTTGTCACATATTCTAAAAATTTCCATTACACATTGGCAGGTTTGAAGACTTAGAAGCATGCTTCAGCTCCAAACTTAAGGACAACCAGGAATCAGATTTCAAACCTGTATCCTACTAGCCTAGAGACAAACGCTAGGGATGGAATAGGGCAGAGGAACTACAAATACTTTTAAATGATCTATTTCAGGTACAACTATGAAATCCCAGAATAGCATATCCTGTCTGAAGATTCCAAAAGAATGGATCGAGATGTCCATTTTATTAATCATGCACTAGTTTCCCTTCCTCAGTGAGAGAATTAACTTTACGCCAGAGTTTTGGTGCTCTGAAAGAATAAGCTACTGTTTTCTAGAGAAGAAAATTTAGCCACCTCTGTCCTCGCACATCCTGAGCCTCCACAGCAATCAAGCTGCCTTTGGTCCCAGAAAGTCAACTACTGCAATATCTCCTGCAAAACGAAACAAGATGTCCAGATCCCTATATGGGAATTTGCAAACTCCATCAAAGGAAACATTCCCTCTCTCCCTCAACATGCAAGAGAGGATAATTTAACTCTGAAAATTAGAATCCAAAAGTTGGCCTCTGACCACCGCTAGAAATCTCAGAGTGACAGCAAACAGGTTAACACACCAGGCTCTTTATGATTTGTCACTATCACCTCCACTGCCGTTTCTGGTCAATAAACCTGTCTTTTCTCTTTTGTTGCAGCAATTAGTTACCAATACTGCAATGTAATCATTGCTGACTCCTCCTGATCTGAGGGAGGGATAGCTCAGTGGTTTGAGCATTGGCCTACTAAACCCAGGGTTGTGAGTTCAATCCTTGAGGGGACCATTTAGGGATCTGGGGCAAAAACTGGGGATTGGCCCTGCTTTGACCAGAGGATTGGACTCCTGAGGTCCCTTCCAACCCTGATATTCTATGAATGCCAGCTCCAAGGACGTCACTGGGAAACAGCACTTGTTTCACCCTCCAGCAAATGATGAGATGGGCAGAGATGCCAACAATACAGGAAAACCATGTTTGTGTTAGTACTGGGAGCAGATATCTGATTAACTCACTGACCTCATAGGCAGCACCCAGATCCTGGAACTTTTCTTGTGCTCGTGGATCATCAGGGTTTCGGTCCGGATGAAGCTGCAAAGCCAGTTTCCGATAGGCCTTTTTAATGTCTTTTACTGATGCACTGCGGGACACTCCCAGAATCTTATAGAAATCCCTCCTGAGAAATACAGAACAAAATAAGCATCTAGTTGTGGCCTCTGCCACATAGAACTATTCCACATGTGCAGCACATCTAGCACTCATATGACACCACCACCACTGTCGCATCCAAACAATTCAACCAATAATGAATGCATCCTCCTGGTAAACCTGGGAATTTCAATCAGTGCTATTAGCACCCTTTTACAGAGGAGGAACTGAAGCACAGAGACATTCAGTGACTGGCTAAAGACAGTGCGTGTGTGTGTGGGGGGTGGTGGTGATACTGACTGTCACCATAGGTGTGCGTGTGTAACGGGATAGTCCGAGGCTGCGTGTGGGGGATGGATGGGGTGCTGGGATTTTCAGGGGCTGTGTGTGTGGGATGGGCAGGGGCCAACTTTGGAAGAGGGGAGGACCAGGATAGTCAGGGGCTGTGTATGAGAAATGGGCAGGGGCCAGGTGAGGGGTCAGGACTGTTGGGGACCCTGGAGGGGCTGGGCAGGGGCCAGGTGTGGGAGCGGGGGGGCTGGGATTGTCAGGGGATGTGTGAAGGGGATGGACAGGGAACCAGGTGTGGGAGCAGTGGGGCCAGAATAGTTGGGGGCTGGAGAGGGGCCAGGTGTGGAGGCTGGAAAGGGGCCGGAGGCCAGGACAGTCGGGGCGGTGTTGGGGGGGATGGGCAGAGGCCAGGTGTAAGGAATGGGGGCCCGGGATAGTCAGGGGCTGTGGGGGGGGGGGAGATGGGCGGAGGTTGGTCGCTGTTTGGGGTGGGCGGGGCGACAGTGGGAGGAGAAGGAGGAGGATGGTGTGGGCGGAGACCGGGGAGGCCCGCGAAGGGTGGGGGCTAGTCGGTGCCTGAAGGGCCGGAGGCGGGGCTCGGAGGCGGCCTGAGGGATCGCGCCCTCTTACGAGGAGCGGACCTAGGCCCCCACAGGCCCCGCTCCCCCGGAGTCCCCGCCCGCCCGCGGCCGCACTCACCCGGCGCTGGCCTCCCCGAGGAGGTAGAGCAGCAGCAGGCAGAGAAGGCCGAGGCAGCGGGGGGCCATGACGACGGCGAGGCCTCGCTCCCCGCCGAGGCTGCACGCGGCTGGGGGAGAGGGGGAGGGGGGGTCTTCAGTCGGGTCCTGCAGCGGCGAAGACTCAGTCGCCGGTAACCATAGATATGAAACAGAACCCGGCGACGAGAGCGGTCCAATCAGACTGTGGCACAGCACGCGGCCCCAGTCACACCTCACCAATCACAGCCGCACACTTCACCAATCGCCCGGCCGTAGTGGCCAATAACATCACTCTACATCAGCCGTGAGCCTCCTGACCAATCGCGGCTATTTGCGTCACCTACCCCAGTGTCCAGTCAGAAAGGCAGGAAGGACAGTGACATCACTATCAGAAACCAACTAAAAGTGACTGCTGAGAGAGTGCTGGTCGGGGAATAGCCAATCACAGGCTGCCTGGGCCTCCCGGCCAATCACGGAGCGAACAATACTCCCGCCTCCACGCTCCTCAAACGCACCAATCAGAAGCTCGCTGTTGTGAAGGCTAGCGCAGGCGCTCAAGTTCCAACAAAAGACTAGTCTGTGCTGCAGGCTATGTCCTGGGGACCCTGTGTCCCTGCCCTCTCCTTCCCTCCCCCCCCCCCGCAGTGCTCTGGTACCAGGGTCATACCAATCACTGATAACGGCCATATGTAAATCAGGGGGCGGAGCAGCGCGAGAGGCCAGGCCGGCTGCAGCTCGGTCGGACGTTTATCGTACTGGGGCTCTGCGCCGTTACTTTGCCTGCAGCAGCGGCCAGCCCATGAGGAAGAATAGAAGGCACGTGCGGATTAGGGGTCTATGGGATGGAGCCTGTCCTGCGGGTGATCCGGCAGGGGCCTGGGCGGGGCACGTCTAGCCAATGGCTCGATGGTGTTGGTGGGGTTTGCCTAGGCAAAGTCTCGCTGGTCGGCCACCCGCGGCGGCTCAGTGCGCATGCGTGGTTGTGACGTACGGCTGGGGCGGGAGCGGAGCCCCCTGGCCCTGCTTAGGGGCAGGCGGGGCCCGCGCAGGTGAACGCAGGCTCGGGGCGCGGCGGTCGGGGTTGGTGTCGGCCTTGGGGCAGGCCCCCCTGGAGCTCGCCCGGCCAGCTGCCGCCCCCGATGCAGCCCCCTCCTGGGGCTCACAGGCCGGCCGCGCCCGTGCTCCCTGCCCCCGGGGTGTGGGGAGGCTTCTCACCTGGGCCGGCTTCCGGGGGGGGGGGGCGGGGAATCATTCTCGCCTCAGACCCGCCTCTGGGCGCCGCGGGCGGCCTGGCCTTCCTTTGTAGCGCTCATGGCTGTCCCCAGCAGGCCGGAGCTCCTGGGTCTGTAGGAGTGGGTTATAAAACACGTGTTATGTCGGGTTGCCCCTTGCAGCAGAGGCTTTCCAAGCATGGTTCCGCTGTTGGTCGTTTGTGGTCCGGTTGGGCCTGTGACTCCCAAGCCTGGCCCAGGCCCCCTGCGCTAGGTGCTGTCCAAACTAGGGACAAAATGCTGCCCCTTGCCCCAAAGAACTCACTCCGGCCTTGGCGCAAATGAAGCCGAGTGTTTTCGGATCAATGTCTGGTGTTTTGTTTTGTTTGTCAGATCTGCAGGGAAGGCACTTCAACCCTAGATGTGGAGTTCCCAGAGCTGGTTAAAATGGATCAGTCTATGGTGCACCTCTGGGTGAAAACAGAACCCTTCATAGTGGGGGCTTTGCAGATCCCCCCTCCATCCAAGTTCAGCATGCACTATCTCCGGAAGATGTCCACGTATGTCCGGATGCGGGCCAGTGAGGGCTGTTACCCACGCCTTTTCTGGCCTATGTGGCGGCACATTGCCTGTGGGAAGTTGCAGTTAGCCAAGGATTTGGCCTGGCTCTACTTTGAGATATTTGACAGTCTAATGGAACGGACTCCAGAGGAACATCTGGAATGGGCAGAGGTGGTGTCCAGCTGCACGTCAGAAGAGGAATTAGAGAAGCAGAGGAATAAGGCATGAAATATAATGTCATAATCTTTCTCTGGTGAACGGTTTTAGGCATTGGAGCGTGGGCTGTGCCAGTCAAGGTTGTATGATTAGGTCCTTTAGCTACTCATGCACAGACATTTGGGATCACATCAAGCCTTTTGATCTGAGGTGTTGTACAATCACATTTTCAGCAGCCTTTTTCTCACACTCTTCATGGCAGTGAAGCCCTAATCATTCTGCTAACTGTGCCTGTGAATGCAGATCACGCTACCATTCAAGTTGTTAGTTGTTTTCTGTTTGACTGGGGTAACCAGTAATCAGATCTGCCCTTCAGAGCCACATTGCTACTTTTCCACTTTAAAAGACAAGGTAGCATTACAGAACAAATGCTGTTCAGCAAGATTGCATATGGTTGATATAACCAATAGACACTTTTTTAGAGTAAAACATTTGACATAAACAGTAACAGGGTCTTGCTTAAACCCTCAAAAGCAGAGAAATCCCAAGTCTGGTTTGTTCCTAACACCCTGCTATTTTTCTACACAACATAGGAAGATGTGCACAAAGGAGACTTCTGTAAAGGCGACCTGCAAACAATTTAAATTAGACTAGTCCTTTTTTGCTGGTTTGTGATCTATAAAATAGATTTGAACATCTACATTTTTTTCTCTGTTTCACTTTATCAGGATTATCAGCTATTTTTCCCCTGTTTTTTGCTGGCTGACTTGTAGGGAGAAGGGGGAAAAAAAGAAAGGCCTCAAAATGTATGTTCCCCCACAAAGGGTGGGATCATTCAGAAAAGTCATCCTTTAACGTGTTAGTTGGTCTTACCAGAAACGAGATTTAAACAGTCTGATTAAAAATCCACTCCTCTCTTTCTTGCCTCTTGCAATGTAATTTTGCTTATTCTCTAGTCATTGTAAGACTAGACAGGACCTGAATTTATAATGGGGCATGGTGGAAAGCAGAAGAAAGCTTTTGTCCTCCTTTGGATACAAAAAATTTGGGCTGTTTTTTTCTTTTTTAAAAAAGGTCCCGTCCCCTCTCTCCTCCCATCCCCCAGGCACAAGTCCAATATTTTTCCTTTGCATGTCACTGTTAACTCTTTCCACGCTTTTTGGTAAACTTTAAACACTTTCAGCATTTATTGATTGTGGCCCTGGTGGAAGGGTCTGGATCAAGGCTCATTCTTGTGGGAGGATCCTGACCTCACTTCTTCTGGTCTGTACTGGAAAAGCCAGTGGTCTTCTGAAATTGTAATGCTGTTCCCTGACCAACTTGTGCGTGGTGCAAAGGGGCATGCTAAGGAGTGCACGTATAAAAGATCCATGTGATAGTCCTGAAATCAATTGAGCTTAAACAGCAAGCTCCCTAGCCCATGGGTAGCTGTCCATTAGTTATTTGCACTGGCCCTTTGGGTCTTGTGTTCATCCACAAAGTCTATGTGCTATTATCTAGTGGGCCTTTGGTAGCACTTGCTGTAGTCAAGATTGCAAAACAGGTTTGTTATAACCACGTTTTTGGACACTGATGTTTGAAATGTACAGCATTTAGGGGCACGATTTGAACACAGATCAGCCATTTGAGCTAGAGGGTGAAAACTATATCCATTTGAAAACCATTCTAACACTCATTAAAGATTACACTTAATTGTAGGGTTTTTTTAAATTTGACACTTGATAATGGCCATTTTTCATTGGAGGGCCTAGTGCTTTTGTTTGATGGTGTCCCAAACTATGCATATTGAGCCCAAGGAGAAGCGTTTTTAGGAAATTATGGGCAAGTGGAAAAAAGGTTTGAGAATGAGGGTCTTCCCAAGGTTACCAATGGCATGTGCAGTGGCAAATATTGTGATGTAGACAGTGAGAGAGGCTGAGCTTGTTGCCGGTGTAATGTGGTTAAGGAGGGGTGTATAGTTAAAAACAAGGAAATGGAAACTGTGTAGAAACCAAGCAAGCACTTGTCAAGCCCATAAACCTAATTTCTGTGTGTGTCTGTAAACTACAGCTTTCTTGAGGATTGTTAATAGCTGATAGTAACACCACATACCTATTTGTGTAGGGGAGCCACAATCAGTTATGATATTGTAGATACCTTGTTGTCTACCTTCTAAAAGAATAGGCTCTTTGGTTGAATTATTGCATGCATTGGTTATGTTCTGGTATGTGTTAATATTGTGTTCCCCTCTCGGCCAGCTGTCAGTAGACACTCTGCAGTTCCTGCTGTTCTTGTACATTCAGCAGCTAAATAAGGTTTCCTTGCGGACATCTCTGATTGGAGAAGAGTGGCCAAGTCCCAGGGACAAATCTCAGTCTGCCAACCTGACTGGAAAATCCACCTGTCAAAATAAGGTATTGTTTCTAACCCTGTCCCCACAGAGGTTATTGTGAGGGAGGGGCTGCAAAACCTTCACCTTAAAGTGGGGTGGGGAGCAGATCTGCTTTGTGGGGGGAGTGAACTCCTGCCCAAGGCTTATGAATGCACCTGGGATGCACTTAATCAATTGAGCTAAATAATGAATTAGATGATCACTGTAACATTAATTTTGAAAAATCTAACTTGCCCATAAAAACTTGCAGCAGACTGAACTTTCACATCCAGTCTCAATCTGTGATAGGTTTTTTTTTAAATTTCCCCCCAAAATCTTTGCCCTTTAAATTAGAGGAGTGTAACAAAGCAGAAAATGTTCATTTATTTCAGAGGCTGCTCCTCCATAATTACATGTTCAGGTTTCTAGGGTAACCATTCTTAGAGCAATTTCTGAATAAATTACACAAAGCTGAGAGTCAGAGAAATAGATTAGTAACCACCTACATTTGATTATATTTGACTAAGTCTTGTATCTCACATTCAGAAGTATCTGAAGTTAGCCAGGTAAGCCAGTCCTGCTGTACTACCATATTCGAAAGTGAATTACAAACTGACAGCAGCACAATAGAGACACTGAGCTGACCCACACCTTGAAAAAAGGCCAGTTGCCAGGGTCAGCAGGATTTTGTCAGGGGTGTGACATCAATAGCATGCATGTTGTAGTGTCATATGGAACAAGAACTGTTGAACTGCAACTCAAGAGCATCTGAAACTAAAAATAGGGGTTAGTGGACTTGAAACACAAAGACTTATAATAGACAAGAGGGGGAAGTGCTTATCCAGGGCTTTGTGCTGAATGCTCCTCTTTACACATACTGTTCAGGGCATTCAGCATCATTCTATAGAGGGTGATTTTTGTTAACTGCAGTTCAAGTTCAAAACTAGACTGGCCCATCTGTGAAACTTCATGAGTAGATAATGGATCTGCCATATCTATTTCAGAAGCTTCATTCCCCCACAGGGTGGGAGATTATGTTCCTTGGGATTATCCCAAGTTTTTTTCCACCAAATGCATCCGATGAAGTGAGCTGTAGCTCACGAAAGCTTATGCTCTAATAAATTTGTTAGTCTCTAAGGTGCCACAAGTACTCCTTTTCTTCTAACTTTCTAGGTATCTGGAATGGGCACTCCAGGTGGCTGTACCTCTTTGGTGTGGTCTATTGAGGCCCGTCCAGCATAAGCTGATGTCTGTTATAGTTTTCATCATTGGCTGTCTCATATTCTGGTCTTCCCTTGCTATGAAGACCATCAGCACTTGAACTATAATGATCCTTTGAGATGAATGTTTAATGGGATTTTTCCTCATAATGGGCTATCTGAGTTTTTTCCCACAACAACTCCTGAGTTAATACTTGATTGCATCTATTCTGAGTATTCAGGTTCAAAAGGAACCATAATTGCCTTCATGGAGGCTTAGACTGTCAGGTGTTTGTTACAGTTCATTCCAGCCCTCGTTTCCAAGCACCTATGTGCTGAACCTTTTCATGAAGAGTGGAGTGGGAATCCATTTCCTTCTCTTACTCTAACTAATACAGTGACAGGTTGGTCATGGCCAAGGCAAGTAGAACTACTGAACCTCTTCCACTCTGAAGATGGGTAATGGATCCAATGTTGTTTATTTGCTGGGGGAGTCTGTTGTGGGGGTAAGAGAAGGCCTGCAGAATCAATGGTTTGAGGGAAGGAGTCTGTATTCTGCTTCTACTGCTTTCTCCTTTTAGAGTTGCTGTGGGTGGGATCTGAGCAGGATGCAATGGATATTGCATTAGGAAAGTGTCTCAGCCTGGTAAGAGCTCCTCTGTTTGTTTTTGTTTTGATTTCTAAGAACTGGAATGATTACACCCACCAGGCGTTTGTGCAGAACCACCTGTTGGATCTGCTGGAACTGCTACTGGACCCCGACCAGCTCACGGCCTCTTCCCATTCCACTCACAGTAGCCTGGTCTCCCCTGAAGCTGTTCAAGCTCTCAGCTTTCTCATTGAGGGGACTGTGAACAAAACCAGGACTGTCCATCCTCTTCATGAGCTTGCTCTCTGGCAGCCCTTGCATGCGAAGAACGGCTACTCGAAGATTTCCAAAGCCTTCTCTTTCCCCAAGCTAGAGGCCTGGCTGAGGGCCTGCCTGACTGGGAGCCCGTTTGGGACGTCTGCCTGCCTCAAGTCTGGGAAGAAACTTGCATGGGCGCAGCAAGGTATTTGAAAGCCTTGGCTTTGCTCTTTAGTTTTAGGATCAACTTTCCACTCTCCTCTGTTCTGGTTGATCAGGAGTCTGGTTTGTGGGCATTGGTGCTCTCTTGCCTGTCCTCTTGTTTACAGGAGAGAAGGGGGAGTTCACAGCTGAAAGAGCTGGTCATGCAAAATGCCTTATCCTCCTGTTTCCAAACTCTCCTATTTAACACTCATTACTGCCTCCATGTTCTCTGGCTTGCATGTGTCCCCCTTCCCCACTTCAAGTTGATATCCAGATTCTGTGTGGTGTATATTGGCTGTTGCTAGCAGGCTTTCTTATTCTTAGACTCATTTGTTTGGAAGGTGCATTCTGCTGCATAGTGAATGTTAATGCCCAAGAAAGCAAATGATTGATTGCACAGGCTAAACCCAGGGTTAGGTGGAATTGCTGTATCGGCTGCTCCATATAGCTCTGTCAATGTAATTCAGACCTGACTAGTGTTACTACTCTTCTGTTCCTACGTGGGGATTAACAGATGAATGGGGTGGCTCTCTAGCTGTTCAAGTACTTCCATGGCTTCAGTCACTGTTGTATTTGAGTGTCTCACAAACATTAATGGATTTACCTTTAAACACCCCTCTGAGGTGGGTCAGTATTATTACTCCCATTTGACAGATGGGAATTGAGGCACAGTGTAGATTAAGTGACTTGCCCAAGGTCGCTGAGGGCAGTCTGTGGAAGTATTTGCACTGCAGCTGGGAGGTGTGACCGCAGCACATGTTGATGTACCTAAACTATCTATGATCTTCTGTCTGTGGGAGTCAGAATGAAGACTCCTGATCTCATTTAACATGCAATTATAGGTTTTCAGAGGGAGAGAAAACTAGTCTTAATCCATTCCATCAGTAAGAATGGAAGAACATCCTGTGGTAACAAGTGCCCTGAGGACTGTATACCTACAGGGAGCACACAACTTGGTAAGAATACATTGGAACAGACATGCTCCTATTTCATCAGTACAGTGGTGAAAATCTGCAGACTGCTGTAAATCTCAGTTTGGCAGAAAGAGCCCTTATGTTCAGGAGGAATTTTACAAAGAGAGTTGGGATCTAAATCCCAAGCATCAGGGTGACTTTGTTTTTTTGATGGGATATTTACTCTGTGGCTGCCTGGTGAAATGTGATGTCATGGTCCGCATGCTTAGGAAATATGTTCAGACTTTTTTTGTGCTAATGTGTGTAATTTTTGCTTTGCAGTTGAAGGAACAACCAAGAGAGCAAAGATTGCGTGCAATGCCCATATGGTCCCTGAGGTTCACCGCATGGTGGTGATGAGCCAGGTCTACAAACAGACACTGGCAAAGAGCTCGGATACCCTGGTGGGTGCTCATGTGAAGATCCATCGCTGCAATGAGTCCTTCATATATCTGCTCTCCCCTTTACGGTGAGTTTACGTTCTCCTGGAATGCAGTGAAACCTCTTTGGGTGGGTCGTATAGGTATTTCCTGGTTCCCATTAGACATGGCAACCCCACTTGAACAGTGTGTGGCCTTGTCCTGTTCTTGGCGATCCTGGCTTACTGTGATCTTTCTCTCTTTCAGATCTGTGACCATTGAGAAGTGCAGGAATAGCACTTTTGTCCTGGGCCCTGTGCAGACAGCCATTCACCTCCACAGCTGTGATAATGTCAAAGTCATTGGCATCTGCCACCGTCTGTCTATCTCTTCTACGACAGGCTGCACCTTCAACATTCTCACGCCTACGCACCCTCTCATTCTCTTGGGTAACCAAGCAGTAACTTTTGCCCCTTATCACACCCATTACCCAATGCTTGAGGACCACATGGCCCGGATGGGCCTGGCTACAGTGCCTAACTACTGGGACAGTCCAATGCTGGTGTGCAAGGAGAACAGTGATGCCAGTGTCTTCCGACTCTTACCCCCCAATGAGTTTTATACATTTGTTATTCCTTTTGAGATGGAAGGAGACACGACAGAAACGCCTGGGGGGCTGCCACATGCATACCAGAAGGCACTGAGTCAACGAGAGCAGAAGATACAGGTTTGGCAAAAAACTGTGAAGGAGGCAGGGCTGACCAAGTGAGTAATTGGCTTCCTCCGGGGGGGAGGAATGTATATTTAATGCTCTGAAACTCAACTTGTCCATACAAGTACAAATCTCTTTGACTTGACATCACTGAACAAAAATGCCCTTGCATGAGGTCTGTTTATCTAGTCCAGTGGTCTCCAACCTTTTTATACCCAAGATGGCTTTTTGAATGTAAGGGCAACCCAGGATTGTCCCTACCCCTTTCCTGAAGCCTTGTCCTGCTCACTCCACCTGTTGCTCGCTCTCCCCCACCCTCACTCACTTTCACCAGGCTGGGTGGTTGGGGTTTGAGAGGGGGTGCGGGCTGGAGCTGAGGGGTTTGCAGTATTGGAGGGAGCTCCAGGCTGAGCCTGGGGCAGGGGGTTGGAGTGCAGGAGGGGATGAGGGGTTCAAGCTATGGGAGGGAGTTTGGGTGCAGGAGGGGGCTCCAGCCTGGGGCAGAGTGTTGGGGGGCAGGAGTGGGTGTGGGGTGCTGGCTCTGGGAGGCGGGTTGGGATGTGGGCTCCCGCCGGATGGCACTCACCTTGGGCAGCTCCTGGTCTGCGGTCCAGTGGGCTAAGGCAGGCTCCCTGCCTGCCACGGTCCCATGCCTCTCCCAGAAGGGGCCAACGCGCCCCTGTGGCCCGCGGTGTGGGGGAAGGGAGGGTCATGTAGCTCTGCACGCTGCCCCTCTCTGCCGGCACGTCCTCCACAGATCCCATTGGCTACAGTGCCCCATTACTGGACAATGGGAGCTGTGGGGACAGTGCTTGTGGGAGCAGCTCGTACGGAGACTCCTGGGTGTGCTGGCCTCTTCCGAGAGTGGCGTGGGGCCGGGGCAGGCAGGGAGCCTGCCTCAGCGGCAGCCCCAATACACCACTAGACTTTTAGCCATTGTGATCTACTGGGAGAGTCTTCAGGATTGACTAGTCAATTGCGATCGATCGGGTGGTGATCGCTGATCTAGTCTGTGTGTTATTTATGAGTGCACTGGGGGCATGAGGAGCTAGCAGCATTTGGTATCCTGCTTTAGTATTGAAAACTCTAGCCACCTTATTCTGTTTGAAGGAAAACTGGTGTGTGTGTGGGAGTTACAAGCTCACAAAATACAGGAAAAATTGTGCAAAGATCTTATGAAATGAAAGAACGTGTGTACTGTGTGTGTTAACTCCTCAAACACAAAATGAGAAGCCTGTAGTTCTGTAGGTAAAACATATTAACACACTCAAGTCTCTAGCCTACTAATTAGCTTACTTTGCTTTTGTAGTAAAGTACTATGCTTTTGCTTGCATAGTAATCTACCCTTTTAGCAATTTACTGCTTTTTCAGCACCTAGGCTGTTAAGAAGTTTTGAATAAGTTAAAACATGTTCTTTTGATGCCAAACTGGCTGGATAGGAGTGCAGGACTCCAGATAATGACAGTTCTGAATTTAGCTGGTTCTGTCTTCAGGATTTTACTCTTGGTATCATTTTGATGCAAACAAACTGTCTCCCAATGTTGATAAATGCAAAGTAAAGCACATTGGAAAACATAATCTCAACTATGCATATAAAAATGAGGTCTAAATTAGCTGTTTCCATGCAAGAAAGAGATCTTGGAGTAATTTTGGATAGTTCTCTGAAAACATCCACTCAATGTGCAGCGGCAGTCAAAAAAGCAAACAGAATGTTGAGAATCATTAAGAAAGGGATGGATAATAAGACAAAAATATCATATTGCCTCTATATAAATCTATGGTATGCTCACATCTTGAATGCTGCATGCAGATGTGGTTGCCCCATCTCAAAAAAGATGTATTGGACTTGGAAAAGGTTCAGAAAAGGACAACAAAAATGATTAAAGGTATAGAACAGCTTCCATGTGAGGAGAGATTAATTATGAGACTAGGACTTTTCAGCTTGGAAAAGAGATGACTAAGGGAGGTTATGATACAAGTCTATAAAATCATAACTGGTGTGGAGAAAGTAAATAAGGAAGTGTTATTTACTCCTCATAATACCAAAAACTAGGGGCCACCAAATGAAATTAGTAGGCAGCAGGTTTAAACAAACAAAAGGAAGTATTTCTTCACAGAACATGCAGTCTATCTGTGGAACTCTTTGCCAGAGGATGTTGTGAAGGCCAAGACTATAAAAGGGTTTAAAAAAGAACTAGATAAGTTCAAGGGGATAGGTCCAGCAATGGCTATTAGCCAGGATGGGCAGGGATGCAAAACCATACTCTGAAGTGTCCCTAGCTTCTGTTTGCCAGAAGCTGGGAATGAGCAACAGGGGATGGATCACTTGATGATTACCTGTTCTGTTCATTTCCTCTGGGGCACCTGGCATAGGCCACTGTCAGAAGACAGGATACTGGGCTAGGTGGATCTTTGGTCTGACCTAGTATGGCCGTTCTTATGTTCTTATTACCTCCTTCAAAAACCCACAGTGCGAGTAGAACTCTGGATCTTCAATTTTAAAGGCTAGAAGAGAAGGAAGCAACAATAGCTTGTGTTTCAGCTGGTTTTTGTTTCCCTGTTCTGGGCTCAGCCTGTGGCTTCTAGATTTGGAGTCAGTAAGCCAGTCAGTCATGGAGAGAATTCATAGCTTCTCTGAATTGTTTAATTTTGGATGGTTTCAATCCTCAATTTAGTTAGATGAAGCCAGGGTTCCAAAGAAACTGAGTAGTATCATTGGTCTGTGATTTGTCAAGTCCTTCTAGACCACCTTCTTTTGTTTAGTGCATGAAGAGTCCCTTGTCATGAATACTACATTTGATCAAGCTGCTCTTTGCACTCAGTGCAGATTTCAAGACTTGCATAGATTGGAGAATAGCGTTGGTATCTTGACAGTCTTTGGTTCAGAGTTTATATTGCACTACATTACTTCTGTCTATTCTTGAATCCTGACTCCTCCAGTGCCTCTGTGTGTGTGTGTGTGTGTGTGTGTGTGTCTTGCTGAGTAAAGGCAGAACTTCAGACGTAAGTGATTTAATACCATTGACGTGAGGGGTTGGGTAAGTAGCATAGGGGTTAATGTGTAACTCTCTCCTCTGGAGATTACTATTTACATTTTGCCTGGGTTAAAATGGCAGACATGTATAGACTTAAGTTTTATGTGATGTAGGTATTTTAGTAAAAGTCACAGGATGTGGGCAATGAACAATAAATCACGGAAACCGGAGCTCCGCCACCTGGGCCTGAAATCACAGAGGTCACATAAAATCAACGAATCCCTAACCTTTGTGACAGTCTCATGGCCTTAGGTATAATTTCCTGTTTGTGCTCTGAGAATCCTAGGGCAGAAGTCCTACAGGTCAAAGGTACAGTAACAGCAGTGTGGGGAAGTCTGCGTGTCTTATTTCAACGCCAGCAGTCTCTCTTTCAGGGGTATTCTAACTAATAGTTTTTATTAGGTGAATTCAGTCTTCCCCAGGTGGTTAGTGTGGGAAATAAATCCAATGGCTTTGTTAGGCGTGGTAAGTGTAGATCTGTTGCTTATTTTTTATGGGGAAAAGGATGGGATGGGAGGATGGGAAAGGCTACTCATTTGAGTAGCCAAGGAGGGTTGTTTGGAAGTGTGGTGTGAATGCTTACAAGACTGTATTTCACTTGCTACGTTGCTGATGTTCTGGTGGTTTTCAGGGATCAGAGGAAGCAGTTCCAGGTGCTGGTGGAGAACAAATTCTATGAATGGCTAATTCACACAGGACATCGTCAGCAGCTGGACAGCCTTGTGCCTCCTGCAGCAGGCTCCAAGCAAGCAGCAGGATAGGATGCTCTTCTTTTAACGGAAGGAAAGGAAGGGTGAGTACTGGGACAGTTTCTCTCCTGCTACATGTTAGAGAAATTATCATACTACTTTACATACATTTGTGTGCACATGGTATCCAGATGGGAACAATGAGTGTGAAATTGTGTCCATGGCCTCCTCCCAGCAGCCTCAGATCTGGCTTTGTTTTTCAGTTTGGAACCAAAACCTCCACTGAGCTTCTGTCTGTTCCCTTGTTTACTCCAATTCTTCCTTCCGTCCCTATGGCCTTTCTGGCTGAAGAGCTCTTTATGGATCTCTGATTTCAGTTTCTGATGAAATAATCTTGAAATGAGGTTGAAGTGCTTCACTTATGCCTCTGGTCTGTGTATAGTATCTGTCTCTGACAGACCAGCCTGCATGTGTCTGCATAGACAAGATGTGTGCTTCAGGTATAGTCTGAAACCAAATCAGTTAGAACAGCCTAATTGTTCTGATGCCCTTACTTGCCCTCATCTCCAGCTGCTCACCAGGTCCCTGAGGGCTTGTTTACATGGGGGTTTCATCCACAATAGTTCAAGTCAGACTTGTGTGAAAATGCAATTCATTAGAGCGCAGTTATACGACAAACTCTGGAATCCTCTTTCAAAGTGCATTATGTTCAATTGAGTTAGTGCAGTTGGTTGTATGCACGCAGTCCTGCCATGCGCTACTTTGGCAGTTATTCAATTGGTATCACACATTGCTGTGTGTGTCCCCTATTGATCTGTCTGTTTACCTGTGTGCCCTCCACTGCTCTGGGGTGAAGTTCACTGGATGTTCCTTCCCCTGTTTAAAAATTGTCATGGGAACAGAGTTTTCCCATTTGTTTCTGGATTCAAATATATCGGCATTCCTTCACACTCTAGCCGCCTTTACAACATGCCTTGAGCACCCACTTGGAGCCTTGCTATGCCCAGATCTCATCGCCACCTGGGGATCAGTGCCCCAAGTTCTTGTGGCCAGCCACCAGATGAAGGATCTCTTTGTGGACATTGCTAAGTAGAGGTCCATGAGGGGCCATAACCAGGATGCTGACCAGTGTGGGATAAAGAGCAAACAGCTCAGGAAGATTTACATTAAAGCCAGGGGTGCCAGGAAAAGATCCAGCATTGGAATTGTATCCTGCCTATTTCTTGAGGAGCTGGATGGGCTTTTGATCAATTACATCGTTACCAAGCCCAAGGAACTTGTGGACCCTGATGCTCTCCCTGTAGGCTGCAGACAAGTGGAAAAGTCATCAGAGGAGGAACATGAGGAGGGCAGTGAGGGGCTCTCCCCAGAAAGTCAGGATCTCGTCAGGAATCAGGACCCTAATTCTGGCTATGTGGGCGAGCCAGAAACCAGGTTGAGACTGAGAGGCAGATTACGTGCCCTCCATAGGATTTATCTTTACAATGTATTATTGTTATATGACACCACTGTGCTAGCTTCTGATCCAAGTGTCCCATGGCCACAGTCTTTTTTGGTGGGTGGGAGCTGGGAGCCTTTCCAAATCTCCAGCGCATGCCTCCCTTTCTTATCCCACATTTTCAAAATGGTGTCTATTCCAGCCGAGCAATTGGCTTCTGTCTCAGGTGAAAACCTCGACCATCAACTCTTTACAAGTACATGCCACAGAGGACATATATCCGTTTACCTTTTTCTTTTTTTCCTCTTTCTCTTTTTCTCTTTCTTCTGTCTGGCAATTACAAGTTCCCCCCTTCCCCCAAAAACTCCTGTCCATCTGCTCAAAATAGTGGCTGGCAGCATGGCACAGCTGCACTCTTTACTCCATCTCTCACTCCCTCGCTCCCCTCCGGCCGCATATTGGAATAATGAAAACACTCAGTTGTACAACTTTGAACCGTTTGGGACAGTGGCTCTGGGCAAAGGGGTTTGGTTAGTATTCTCAGATGACATGGGAATTGCATGCCTGTAAAGCACTAAGCCTACAGCTCCCTGCTGAGGTATAAACACATATTCGTACATGGAAAGAGGTCAACCTTACGGATAGCATACAGCTTTTAATGTCTTTCCCCAGGCTTATGTAGAGAAAGGATTGGAGCAGTTCGTGCTTCGGACAGTCAGTGCAGAACTTGATGTTTTTCTCTGCACTTTCAGCATGTCTGCAGGGGAGATAAAGTAGAACCAGAGAAATTGCTTGATTTCCACTCCCCATCTGCACTTTATCCGGGATAGGTTCACAGTCATTTCCGTGCCATGCCCTCCACTCTGGCCACACTTCTAGGGGACCAGCTTGGTGAAGAACTTCACAGTATATGTCACTAGTCTGCCTTTGCCATTGTGAATAAGGCTGTTCTCTGTCGCCTAGTCACCTGCCTCAGTGTAACATCACTTAGAGTCAGGCCACGGATTACTATCCCATTTGTTCCATATGCTCCCCACTAACTCCTTGGACACCATAGAGACAACTCCACCCAAAACCAGAGTGGGAACATAATTCCCAATTCCTACCCTCAGCCTCCGAGGCACAGCTGCAACTCAAGCCAGTCTAGCCCTCCTATGCACACACGGCCTGCTGGCTGAGGACCCACCAAGGCTGGAAGAATCTCGGGGGTGGTGGGGTGGGAATGAGAGAGACGTATTAAAAAGGCTATCCTAGCCTGTCCAGAATACCACTAACATCTGCTTGGCTAGGTTTTTTTCACTACTCCCTCAGCAATGGCACCTGCAGTGGCCAGACCTTCAAAGACGGGGCCTTTATTCATGGCTGGTGGGGAAGAAACAGAGAACTTGGGATGAAATATCCAGCTTTCATTGTAGACCCCCTCCTCACAAATAAAAAGAAACCGGTGAAGAGCTGGTGGTTGTATTTGATGTCGGAGAGGGAAGAAGACCGGGAGCTATCGAACAAGAGGGTTGAAGTAGCTGGAAACAGTGTCACAGTGGCTAGGGAGAGCGTTGCCATGGCAAAAGGCACTGTGGAGGAAGAAAGAAATGCAGAGGCAACTCGGGGAGGTTGTACAAGCTCAGAATGCTCTGCTGCAGTGCATGCTGTGAGTGGGCACACAGACAATCCAGTGCCCTCAGCCAGGACCCAGCCATGTTATTCTTTGAGTGATTGTTCATATTGATTCCAGTTAGGTGTGTGCAGTCGTCGGAAAGCTTTTCCCTTACCAGCACCGATCAGGTTGGCTATGGAGCCCCCTGGAGCAGTCCCTTCATGGCGCTCAGTATATGACCCTGCCGACCTGGCACCTCCTCTGTTCCTTCTTACCGCCAGTGGTGGTCTTTGGAACTGTGGCATCTTGCCTGGCAAGTTCTACCACATTTCCCTAGCTTTGTTTGTTTGTTCTCTATACATATTAGTTAGTTTAATTGTTTGTTAGTATTAGAAGTTGGGCTGCGGGGTTTATCCTCTGTCCCGACCGCTTTTTCTTGGGAGGGCTGCCATGCCCAAGTCCCAGGGGTTCAAGTCCTGCAGCAAGCCCATGCCAATGGGCGACCCCCGCGACACTTGTTTAAAGTGTCTGGGGGAGGCTCACCAAGCCAATTGGTGCAGGATTTGTAAGGGGTTTCGCCCCAGAACCAAAAAGGAGCGAGACTTTTGCCTTATGGAGGCGGCACTTTAGACCTCAGCCTCTGCCGGTGTGGCAGGACCTGGCGCTGAGTTCATATGGTGCGTAGTGCCTGGCGGCAGTGGTGGAAGCACCACGGATGGACTCTGGCAGAGACCTGCGGCACCGCCACTCCCCGGCACCAAAACTGGCAGGACCCAGCATCGCTTCCGCTCTCTGGCGCAGAAGCGACACCAGAAGCAAGGGAGGAGCGACTCTCCATCCCAGAGGTCCACCTCTCTGGAGCCGGCCAATGGGGCACGTCCTCGTTAGGAGCACCCAATGCCAAAGTTGCAGAGACAGCACCGTCTACTTCGGCCCCACAAGGGGGACCGTCAAGTCTGGTGCCGTTGGACTCCCCAGCTCAGGTCATCGAGGAAGTGGAGCTGGCCATACACCCCAGACTCCTTTGAGGCTGCAAGGGACCTCATTACCATGACAGCGCCCAGGTCATCCACTCTTTGCTCCAAGCTTCCGGTACCACATCATATGGCACCGTCTCGAGGCAAACCAATGATGCTCCAGCCGTTGGCACTGCTGATAAAGTTTCGGCGCCACTCTAGGTTGCACCAGCGCTCCCGCTCGTGACGCTGATGCACGCGTCGATCCCCATCATGCAACAGGTTCCGGTCCCAATGCTGCTCAGCGACCCCACACAGCTCCAGGTTGTGGCACCGCTCCAGGTCGCAGCACTACTCTCCAGCCCTCGACATGAAGAACACGTATTTCCATATAGCAATTCGTCCCGCACATGGGCACTTCCTACTCTTTGTGGTCAACCGCAAACATTACCAATTCGCTGCCCTACCATTAGGCCTCTCAACAGCCTCCCAAGTGTTCACCAAGTGTATGCTGGTTGTGGCTGCTTTCCTCCATCGACAGCAGGTGCAGGTATACCCCTACCTCGATGACTGGTTGCTCGGGGCCGCACCAAGGGATAGGTGTAATCCCAAATCCGTTTGGTCAGATGCACATTTGATTGACTGGATCTCCTCCTCAACTTGGGGAAGTCAACCTTGGAATCGACCCAAAGAATAGAATTCATTGGGGCAGTGTTATACTCGTATCGGGCACAGGCCTGTCTACTGGAGTCCCGATTCTGAGCCATCACAGACATAATTCAAAACCTCCAGCAATTCCCAACCACACCAGCAAAGGGTTGCCTGAGTCGTCTTGGCCACATGGCTGCCTGCACTTACGTGACCCAGCACGTCAGGCTATGGCTCAGACTTTTGCAGGCATGGCTTGCTTCGGCCTACTGCCTGGGGCGCAACAGCTTGAATTCAGTGGTCACGGTGCCAGGGCAGGTCCTTACATCCCTCCATTGGTGGCTCCACCCTTGGGCAATGTGCGAAGGAATCCCCTTCCACGGCCCTCAACCTTCCTTGTCCCTCATCACAGACACGTCGGCTCTGGGATGGGGGCGCATCTGGGAGACCTCCAGACGCAGGGCCTGTGGTCCCAGGACGAGCTCTCCCTACATAGCAACATCAAGGAGCTGAGGGTGGTGTGCCTAGCCTGCCAGGCCTTTCAGGCCTGAGTACAAGGCCAGTGCGTAGCCGTTACCACCATGTTTTACATCAACAAGCAAGGGGAAGCCCGTTCCTCTCCCCGATGCCAGGAGGCCCTCCAGCTGTGGGAGTTCTGCATAGCCCACTCCATTCACCTGGAAGCATACTTTCTCCTAGGAATTCAGAACACACTGGCGGACTGCCTCAGCAGGTCCTTCTGCACACCCGAGTGGTCCATCTGGCTGGATGTCATACACCTCATTTTCCAAAGGTGGGGGTTTCCCCAGGTCAACCTGTTTGCCACCCAACACAACAGGAAATGCCCACTGTTCTGCTCCTTCCAGGGTCACAGCCCAGGCTCCCTCACGGACACATTCTTGCTATCCTGGAGAGGTTGCCTGCTCTATGCCTTTTCCCCCATTCCCTCTCATGCTCAAGGTCCTGCTCAAGGTCTGCAGGGAGGAGGCAAAGGTAATTCTGATAGCTCCAGCGTGGCCTCGACAACACTGGTACGCTACTGTACTGGAGCGGTCGGTGGATGCACCGATCACGTTACCTCTCCTCCCTGACCCAAGCTTGGGGTAGCGAGAGCAATTGCACCTGGGAACGTAGCTCTTTTGAGCTATCCAGCGCCCCTGATAACTTCGAGCCCTGCCACTCAACACCAGACACCCCAAGAACAAGAGGCAACAGCGAGGCATGTACTCACCCCTTGTTGTAGTCTGCCGTCCACTGCACTGTCACTTTAAAGCTTTGTTTCATTGTTTAATTAAAGCTTCATTTCTGCTGGTTTAAAAATCCATTCAGAAAGAGTCAGCGATGCACTTTATACAGGCAGTCCATTCATTTTGACTAAGTCAGAGGTTTTTACAAAAGAGTAAAGGCACAGACAAGATAAAATAAGGATTGCCACATCTACCACCTATCAAAGAGACTGCACAGTTCACAATCCATTCCCTGTTGGGATAACAGCTAGATGTATAGCTGCACATTTTCAGGCCTGAAACTCCAGGAGCCATAGCCTGCACTGACTGTTTCCATTTTCCAGTAGACATTTTGCTGGCTGCTCAAACCCCTGAGCAAGTGTCTACACCTCAGCCTCCCACCCATTGGAAAGGTTTTCTCACTTACTATCTCAAATATTGTGCAAAATATAACATGCAGCATGGGTTTTTTTTCCTCTCCAGCTTCTATCCTATTCCACAAACAGTGCCACCTTCCTTGCAGATGGCCAAATGCATCAGTGGGTGAAGCTCTGCCTCTGGCAGTTCCAAGCTGGCTTGGCACGGAGCTGTTTCCACTGTTTCCATTTTCTGCAGCTACTGAGGTGATAGGATCATGAACCAGGTCAGCAGCAGCAGAGTCTCCCACGATAACTGGAGCAATTCCCACACCATTAATATCCAGAACGATGCGGGGGGCAAATTCTCCTTTATTCATTCAGATAATTAGCGCTGAGTGTTGAAAGAGCCTAGCATTGTGAGACTCTCCAGACCACCCTATGTTTGTGAACCTGCCACAGTGATCAACCAGCCCTTGGACACCATAAAGAAATATCCCTCTGGTTATACACTCTGAGCCATGGTGCGGGGGACAAGCAGTTGGCATGTAGATCCCATCAGTTGCCCCAATGCTATTTGGGAACCCCACACTTGAAAAGCCATCAACTTTCTCCTGAATACTTCGAATTGGCTGGTTATGGACCAGTAGCATTTGGAGGTGGCCAGCTTGCATATGGCATTGGCAACCAGCATGTCTATGGGTTTGGGCACCACATGTTGGTATGCTGCCATTGCTGCTCTGGGGCTAGCTCAGTGCAGATATCAAAAAAGATAGTCCTCGCCATCCTGAAGTTCTCTCATCATTGCTGGTCGTCCCAGGTTTATGGAACGATCCTTTCCTACCAATCCCCACTGGTTTCCCAAGCCCTGAAAAGGTGTTGCACAGTGCGACCCTGCTCCAGGAACAGCTCCAGTAGTAGCAGTTGCTCTGTGTCATCCTTGTCTTTGTCCTTGTTCCTCCACCACTGCCCAACCTGCTGCCAAAGGAGCTGCTGCTGGAGCCGCCACATCCACTCAGTAGTGCAGTGGGTGAAGTCCAAAGACAAAGCCAAGTCGCTCAGCTTTGAGAGCTGAACTACATTCCAAACAGACGCTACCTGTATGCAGTTGCCAGCATAGTGGTATGGAGCATTGCTGGGTCCATGCTGGCTGACAGCAATTTGCAAATGGCACTCACCTCTCCAGAAAGAGAGGAATGATGGGTTGGAGAGAGCTGAAGCATGGGATGTTTTTGATTTTACTCCAAGTCCTGGAATTCCACTGCCACCTTCCATGCATCTTACTGCATGCAGCGAGAACATCCCCAGCATGCACACTGCTTAGTGTTGAAGCAAAGGACCGTGGGATACCCTCTGAGAATGCCAAGTGCTTAGTGCACAGCAAGCCCCTGCTGTGTGGACACACAGATGCAAACTGAAAGAAGGCACAGCCAGCCCATGTGCACACTATTAGTGCAGCTTGCATGTTGCGCATTAATTCTGTGGATTAATCCCTCTGTAGACAAGCCCTTAGCGGCCACTTCCATGATGCTTCAAAGAATTCTTTCCCTTATAATCTCTTGAATTTCTTAGTGGTGGTGCACAAGGAGCCAGACACTTGCTCATGGTATGGGTACAATCACCACGCATTTCAAAGGGTGAGGAATAGTTTGCTAAATGAAACTGATCATGCTCTGGGTTTTTCTCCAGCAAGCTGTTGGCCTGGGGAGGGGAAGTCACTGAATTGTTGGTGATTGCATGGTTGGAGTGAACTCATGTTTTTGTTACAGAGTTGTGAAGATGGAAGGTGACAAGCTGACGGTGGTTTCCAGTGAATACTTTGGGGCCATGCTGGTTAGACATTCCTATGGTGTTGCAAATTAGTTCGGATATCTGGACCTCCGCATCAGCAGGAGCTGGACACTTTTTTTTTTTTTTTTTGGTCCTGTTCAACACATCACCTTGCTCCTTTCCAGGACTGGGGTACATCAACTCCAGCTGGCTTCAGGAGGAAACCAGACGAAGGATTGTGTGGTAAGAAAAGGTGATGCAAAGACAAGCCTGCGGTTTGCTGTGGGCCTCTTAGGCAGGGTGGGTGCCTAGTTAAAATTCTGGGCATGTACGTATCTTGCGAAGGCACTCACCCTGGTGTGACACTGGCCATAGGGACATGAGGCTGTTTTGTGCACCTGTCTGGGGAAGAGCTTGTTACTCCCTTTCATAAATGAAAAGCAAATGTTTGATTTATTTTTTTCCCCTCTCTCCAATGTGTAAAATGAACTCGAGGTATTTTTCTATGTGGAGATGGCGTTCGCACTTAAAGGAGGAAGTTTCATGAAATTGCTAGATCTTTTTCTTTGCCTCCTCCTTGCTTCTGTGAAATGTCAATAAATGGAATTTTAAGTCAAGTCAGGCATGTTTCCTAGGAAAAGATTTCTCAGTAATGAGGTGGCCAAGGATTGAGGGGGCTCAGCCCCCCAAGATCTGAGCAACTCTAGCCCAGCTCAGTGGGTGAAGCTCTGCCTCTGGCAGTTCCAAGCTGACTTGGCACAGAGCTGCCTGGCTGCCAAGTAACAGGACAAGCAGGGAGAGTCGCTAGAGGCAGCAGCAAGAGCGGTGGGCCGGGCCCCCGCGAGGTGCAGAGTCCCTCCTGAGTGCAGCCATGCCCAGTGCTGGTGTGGTGGGGGGAAAAGCCCTCTCTGCTGTTGCCTGGGTGCAGAACTGGCTCTGGAGTTGGTGCCAGGCAGGGAGGGAGTGAGCAAGAGGGAAGGGGCTGCAGAGAAAGGAGCCAGACACAGCCATCCAACTCCCAAATAACTCCCCACCCAATGTTGTCCTCCTACCCCAGATAAACTCAAGCCTCACAAAACCTCCTCCTGTTACAGCCCCCCCACTCATCCCCCTCCCATTTAGAAGAGCCTGCCACAGCAAATCTGAATCCTGAGAGTCAACAGGCCAGAGTGGAGAGCTTGGCTCAGCCCTGTGCGTGTGTGGGGGGGCTCACTCTCCTATTGCTCCCCAGTCCTCCCCTGCACACAGGCAGGGATGGAGAGAGCAACCTGCACACATGCACTGGAGAGCAGCATCTGACTGTTTAACTCATTTCTTCCCACCACAAAGAATATTTTCATCAGCCACCTATGGTTCTAGCTCCTGTGGTGCTCTAATGACATATAAACGTGGTCATATTTCATGTGGGGGGGGACATTAATTCCCTTAGCAACAGTGGGTGAGACTTCTCAGTCCTGGAGGTCAGTGAGTATAGTATCAGCCGTGGCATCCCTGACACGACAGTAGTTTGATCTGAGCAGCATTTCCTGTCATCAATATTTCAGCTTCCCACAGTTGAAAATCAGCAGGAGTGGGTCTCACTCTCATTTCCTGCTCTCAAGACAACCAGTCTCCAAGTGTATGTCCACATGGGGATAAAAACTAACCCATGGCTGGCCTGAGTCAGCTTGGCATTTGGGTTTGGGCTGAAGCCTGAGCTCTGGGACCCTGCAAGGGTGGAGGGCCCCAGAGCCTGGGCTCCAGCCTGCTCTTGAACGTCTATGCTGCAATTTTTAGCCCCTCAGTCAATGCCCCTCAGGTTCGAGTCAGCTGACCCAGGGGCTTGTGGGGTACGTCTGAGTGACCAGCTCACAATTAGTGAGGCAAATGAGGTAAGCTGCTGCATGATTGATTGCATGCAACATAGTGAGATTTATCTGAACCACCCAACTGGCAAATGTGAAACAGAGAAACCAAATGTGTGGAGCACAAGGAAAATAACAGGATCTGATACACTAGCCTCGATGACATCTGGAACTATGCATGCATGAGTCACTGGCTCCAGGAGCCCCCTGGAAATGCTAAGTGGGAGGGAGAAGGAGGTTGAGGTATGGTCTGAGAAGACACAGTGGGGCCACATGTTCAGCTGGTGCAAATTGGTATAGCTCCATTGACTTCAGTGTAGGAGTGACATCTGATTGACAGCAGCTGGTGATCTAGCCTTCTGGTGTTCAGCCAAAACTCTCCTAGCCATCAGTGGGCATTTGTTTTGCCTGAATAACAAGTGAAGGTAAGACTTGGACATGGCTCTTAGAGGTGTGGGACAAACCCAGCTACACTCTCAGGTTACTACCCAATCCAAAGTGGTGGTGATGATTCTGTCTTGCACGTTTGCAGGAAGATGATTAAAATCTAATTTGGCAACAGACCCTCATAGCTTTGTAATGTCACAATTTTGCCCCCCACAGGACAACTTACTCAAGCAAACTCCTTTTCCCCCATCCCTTGACCTCCCCCCACCCCCTCCCCAAGTGGAAGACTGTCCTAGGCCCAGGGAAGAAATGGAAGTGTTGGCTCTGATGTGCATCTACCCAACATTTAAATGGGGGATGTGGGATAGCAAAAGGGAATCCAGTTCTGGGATTAATATACCGAGCCATTGTAGCACCCTTCAGTGGGAGCTGGGTCCTAGGCTGGATGCTGGAATCTTCATAAACAGTTCTTGGATTAATGGTGGTGAGTGGCCTCACATGCTAGCAGAAAATCAGTGTGTGTAAGCCACAGACCCCGATACTTACAGGATTAGGCAGGAACGAGAATGGAATGCCATTGGGCAGATATCTAGTTCAACCTATTGGCCCGGAGTGCCTCTGGAGTTGGCAGGGTTTAAAGATGTGCTGGTGTAGACGGCAGCATGTGGAATCATTGGGATGAAATGGATCCGTTCTGACAGATTTGAAATAACAGCTGAGTGGTTCAGGCGCTGCTTGCCAATTCATCTGCTGTCTTTGTCTCTCTAAGCCTTTGGAGTGGTGCTGGCAATAGCTGGAGGGGTGTTTATAATTATAATAGAGTGACTTCTGGGGGCACAGACATCTACACCCCTGTGTTCCATGCTTTGTGCCCCGCTCTGATTGTGGTAAGTATTTACCTAGCCCAGTGTATTGCGTCAGTGTAAGGGTGTCCCTAAGAAGGATGGTCTTGTGGTTAAATCACAGGTGATCTTAGTTCTGTGCCTGACTCTGACATGGACTTCCTGTAGGACTGTGGACACCTCACTTAATCCCTCTGTGCTTCACGTTCCTCATTGTAAAATGGGGATAAAAATCTCTCCTTCGGGTATGTCTGTTAATATTCTTAACAGCAGTTTGAGATGGAGGGTGCTATAGAAAAAAGGCCTAGGTCCTATCTAGAGATCCCTAGATCTCAAAGCACTCTACACAGGTCAATATTTCTTTCCCCATTTTATAGTTGGAGAAACTGAGGCACAGAGAGATGTGACTGGCCCAAGGTCACCCAGCAGACTGCTGGCAGAGCCAGGTATAGAATGCAGGTCTACTGAGTCCCAGTCCAATGCTCTATCCACTAGGCCACACTGCCCAGTTCAGTGTTATCACTGCTGCACAGACATTCCTGTTACTTGCTTTCAGATAGTGTCCTCTAAGCAGAGGCCATTTTCTCCAGCTCTCTTCCCACCTTTCAGTTGAGCATGTGTTTATGGTCTCCCCCCTGCATGTTGCAACAGTTAGAAAATGTCCTCTCACAAGGCTTGGTTCCTTTTTACAGAGGGGCGTAGGACCTAAGAACCTTGGATTCTAGTCAGTGATGATCTTTTTTTGGAATATTCAAAGCAGAGAGAGCAGCCAAACTGTATAATCCCCCTAAGCTTCTCAGTTGGACTGTTTTGGTGTTCTGTCTCAGCAGACCATTGAGCTCTGATGATGCAATAACAAAAAAAAATAAAGGGTACATTGAAGCCTCCTTTTATTCCCTAATCCTGTTTGCTTTTCTAGAAACAATCCCTAGCTCTGACTCAATTCTTGGATCCCATTCTCATGACAGAGCGAATGTCTGGTACAAAAGGAGCCTTATAAAAAGGGCCTCCCAGATTCTGGCCCTTTGCAGTTGCTTCTAGAATTCCTGCAGCAACTGCGGTGTAGTGCCTAGAAAGGAAAATGTCCAAAACAGGAACCAGGGTAAGTTTGTTTGTGTATCTTTCCGAGGGGACAAGATGCAATTTAGGAAGTTTCTCTTATTTACAAACATGGCAGAAATGTAGCAGGAGCTTAGGGTAAGAGAGCAGAATTTAGCTCAGTGGTAGAAGAGTCTGTTAATTCTCTGAAGGAAGATCAGTGAATAAAAACCAAGTGATTCAAAAATGTATGTGGCGTTTCCACTGGGGACTGGAGCTTTTCAAACCGAAAGCTCGCTGAGAGAGAGAAAATGACTATTTAAAATACAGGGCTGTATTTTGAGTGACAAAGATGGTCTTTCCTCTCTTTTTCTTCACACTGGATATTTCTCTTTCTACTACAGTACATCAGGAGAGTGGAGGTGGGAGGCGAATGCTGTGTGTTGGGGAGACATTCAAATGTGCCTCATGCTCTCCTCGGTGTCTTACTGGGGAGGGCTGCTGTGCTGTGAAGAGAGTGGCAAGCTTGTGGGAAGGTGCGCTGAGTGTCTTCAAAGCATCTAGAAAAGGAGTACTTGTGGCACCTTAGAGACTAATTTATTTGAGCATAAACTTTCGTGAGCTACAGCTCACTTCATCGGATGCATCGGAAGTGAGCTGTAGCTCACGAAAGCTTATGCTCAAATAAATTAGTTAGTCTCCTTTTCTTTTTGCGAATACAGACTAACACAGCTGCTACTCTGAAACCGTTCAAAGCATCTGAGTTCCAAAGCTAGCAGCCAGCTCCGGTGTATGCTCCATAGTCAGGCTGTCGAGAAGAAAGTACAGCATGACTGCTGGGATGCAGATGCCTGACTCTCTGATCACAGGTGCGGGGAGACCAGTTGTGTGAAATATGTAATACTGCCAAAGAGGGCACTGCCCAGACACTTGACTTCTTCAGGGTATGTTTACCCCAGCATTTTAGAGTGAGCCTCCCAGCCCAGGGTGACAGACTTGGGCTAGCAGGGCTTGTGCCAGCACTCTAAAAATACCTGTGCAGACAGCACTTTGAAGGTGCCACTAGGGCTCAGAAACCCACACCCTTCCCTAACCGAGCTGCGGCTTCAAAGTGCTGTCTACACCATTATTTCTAGAGCACTAGTGTGAGCCCAGCAAGTCTGATGCTCCAAAATGCTGGGTAGACATATCCTCAGACTACAGTGCTGTACCCAGGGATGTTGAGAGCAGTTTTCCCACTGACTCCAGTGGGTGTGGGAGCAGGCCCTACACTTCGGACTCCTAGCAGGTTTAAACCAGACTGGGATGTAGCTCACAACCCTACGTTTTGCCTAGGGATCAAAGTGCATGAGACTGAGAGCCTGGGTGCTGGTTCCCAGTTGGGTGCTGCCTTGCTGAGTGACCCTGGGCACATACAGCCAAATTCTGAACTTCTTGCTCCCACTGGGGGGGACACTGGAGTGACCCTTCATTGCTCGGTGTGCCCGTATGTAAAATGGGCACAATGACACTGCACAGGCATGCTGTGCAATAATATTCTTGTCATCCGCTCCTGTCTCTGAGTCCCATCGCAGGATGGGAATGGGGCACTGCAGGCAGGCAGAGACCTGCCCCAGTATCAGGTGGGCACAAGGATTTGCTCATGTAGAATGTACTTCACCTTTGGAACCTAAGCTCTTCTAAGCAGGGGGAAAGGTGCTTTGTCTGACAGCTGGTGGTGTTGGGGCTGAGCCTGCTGGTGGACAGTAACTTACTAAAGATCAAGGACAAAGGTTCACTCTTTGCTTTGCTAATGTAACTTAAACTATGGGGAGCAGGAGACTCCAGTGTCCTCTGAGAGGTAGGATGGCCCAGTGATTAGGGTACTTGCCTAGGACTCGGGAGACCTGAGTTCAATTCCCTGCTGTGCCACTTCCCTGCTGGTTAGAGCTGAGACATCTCACTTGAACTAAGCATCTGTGCCCACCTGTAGTGAAGGAGCTTAGTGGAGGGCTGGTGGGGAGGAGCATGTTCCTTACACATTCCTATGAGCTCTTCTCACTAAGGCTAAACATACTGATCTTTATTGTTAGTCCATTCTTTGCTCTGTGGACATAAACTTCAGGGGTTCTCAGTTCTCTTTGTGATGATGTTTGAAGGGGGTTGGAAAGCAGCCTGCAAACAGGAGCAGTGAATTGTTCTGACTACAAAACTTCGATTTGGGAAGTCAAATGGATTAGGGAAGTCAAATGTATCTTACACTTTTGAAACTTTGTTTCAGTGGCAAAAAAAAATGGCCATGTTATGGCACTATAGCATAGGATGTGGAAACAGGCTGCTGTGTGTTATACATAGAGACTCAGAACTATGAAAGGGAAAATCATGCAGTTAATAGATAAGGCCTGATCGTGCAATGCATGTGCTTAGCTTTAAAGCACACAAGTAGCCCTCTCACACAGTATTTGGAGGACTGGAGCCTAAATGTCTTTACCTCTGTTACTAACCATCCCTGAAATAATTAAAATGACAAGAGATGTGAAACAAATGGCTCATGCAAAGCCATTCACTTAGTAAGTCTGACCTTCCCTTCCTCTAGCTTTTTCCCTCTCGATGGTTTGTTTACTTTTTGCATTTCCTTTAGCATGGCCAGTGAAAAAAGACTGTTTCATTCTTCAAATTTAGAACAGGACTGTGGTGTTCGGGTTGCAAACAGCGGTGCCAACCCTGCAGTTCTTGTTACAAAAGCTGGCCTTCCCTCGGGCTACTTGCTCTTCTAGGGACTATTGGTGGGCATGAGGCGTCACAGGATCGGGCCCACTGCAAGCAATTTAAACCAAAGCAATTCTTCTCTCTCCCCCCACCCCAATTTTTTTTATTGCATTTTTCTTTGAATGTCATTCAAACCATTCTAATAATATTAAGCTTTGTCATTTCTTCCTAGGGCAGTCCCCTTTAACTGCTCATGGTTGATGATGCGCCTTTATGTTAAAGGCAGTAGCTAAGGAGTCAGCCTTGTTCAAATGGTGCAGTTTCAACTAACACATGCTTGCTTCAGTGACAGCACTTGCAGTTCTCACCGCCTCAGCCTGACTCTCCGCTGCTTTTGCCCAAGAGCCATTGACTGAGCCATCACCATCTTTTGGGAGAAGGAACCTCCCCTCTCTCTGCTTTGCTTGTGTTTCAGATCACTTTCTACGAAGAAAAGCATTTCCAGGGCCATCGCTATGAGTGTGATAGTGACTGTCCTGATTTTCACACCTACCTAAGCCGCTGCAACTCCATCCGAGTGGAGGGGGGTGCCTGGGTTGTCTACGAGCGGCCTAACTTTGCAGGGAACATGTACGTTCTGACCCACGGCGAGTACCCCGAGTACCAGCGCTGGATGGGCCTTAATGACCGCCTCAGCTCATGCAAAGCCATTCACTTAGTAAGTCTGACCTTCCCTTCCTCTCCCCAGTCTCCCCCAAAGCACATGTGTTGCTGTGTGCCTCCGTAACACACGGGTGGGATATTCCTAGATATACTTGAGAACGAGGTAACAGAATCCCACCAGGTCACATGGGACAATTTCTGCATCATCAGAAGGTTGCAGTCTTGGGGGCAAGTGAACAAACCATAACCCTGGGAAGGCTGGGAGAATAAGAAAACCTTCCCAGGAAAGCTGCAGTGTTTTCATGTAGTACGTAGCTGAAGTTCTTTCGAAACGCTGCTGCAGCAGCTCAGTCTAATCCATAACAGAGAGATGCTCTTGAGCTTCCCCATGGCCCTGTGAAGTGGGACAGAGAAATTTGAGATAAAGAGAAACTCCCCCACTGATTTCAGTGAGAAAAGCAGTTTGCTTTGGGCAGGTTGTAGGTAAGTTTCAGTGGATACCTCTAACAATTGGGGTGTCAGTGTAATTTTGTTTGGAAATAACATTGCTGCAGTTTGCTTCTAGGCAGCTGGGGGTTTGGAATTTATATAGGGGAGGTGGTTACTCTGTACCCTGCTTTCCTGAGGTTTACTCCTCTACTCTCCTTGCTCCTTTTCCCTGCAGACGCAGATGTAGCTTGCAGCAGCTGGTGTGTACATAGGGTGACATTTTCCTAAGCACCTATGTCAGTTAGGGGCACAAGCCCCCTGGGAATTTCCATCCTTGGGATTTGTGCTCCCCAGTCAGTTGCTTTAGAGAATCTCCGCTGTATGGCCTGTGCCAGCCTGCGTTTGTCTGAACCTCTGTAGCTTGTTTCCCACTCCGCTCCCTGCTAGAACTGATCTCCTGGTTGTTCAGTTTCAGTGCGACTGGCACTAGAGAAAGGAGTTGGCTGGCAGGCAGCAGCTCAGTCCCCCACCCCCACAGGTGGGGTGTAGGGAAGGGAATGATTTCCCGAGGAGCATTCTGCTGGTGAGGGCTTGCAGGTGCCTGCCTGTGCACAAATCCCACACCCCATCTGCCTAGTTAAAGTTAATTGAAAACAAAACCACTTGCCCCCTCTTCCTAGGGATTCAAAGTATGTTGGGAGATACGAGACAGCGTGCTGCCTGCTTTCCCCATTGACTCAACTGGACACAGGCTCCATCCCTTTCACTCAGTCAAACTTCCAGCTGCTTCATGACGTGTGTGCGGCCTGCGTAGATGGAGCTCGCTGTCTGCAGCAGGGGCTGGGAAGGACAGAGAGGATGTTAAATAAAGCCAATTGCATTTTGATACAAGACTTTTAGTATAAGGCAGAGTCCCCTTCGCTACATGCTGGAGGCAGAAAGGAGCAATGAAGTGGGTGGAAATGGCTCCTAAAGACAGCCCCAGCTCACCGAGGGCTGTTCTTGCTTCTCAGGAACTTTTAGCAGAGTATGGGGAGCAGTCCCTCAACTGCCCAAGACTAGAGAGTGCAAAAGGGGGATTTTAAACACAGTCTCGCCTCAGGCACTTGACCCAAATGCAGGAACATTGGATCTAAGATTTCTCATTCTGCCATGGTTGCAAATCACTCCATCCAAGCATTTAAGTAGCTCCTGCTAGCATTCGCAGAGCACAGGACCTGGCCTTTGGAAATACTGGCTGTGCCCCTGCTTCACTGAGGAATCCATGTTTACCCGCTCTTACACAGGAGTGGAAGTGAGCTCTACCCTGCAGCTTGTGCTGGCACCAGCTCACCTTGTGGCCAACCTGCTGAGTCAGCAAGGGGCAGAGAACGCCCAATGGTGCGAAAGAAACAGCTGATACAAGGTGAACAGGAAGGCTGGTTCCCTTCCAGAAGTTTAGAGGGAGGGAATGTGGGGCAGCCTGGCACTGAGGCTGGCAGGGTGTGACAGGGTAACCAAGGTGTGTACCCCTGAGAACAGGCAAATGGGACCCTGAGTGAAGTGCAGGCAGTTTTCCCAGGGCATCCCCGTTCCTCAGTCTATGCTGGGAGCTCCCATGGCTATCAAAGGAGAGCACGGAGCTTGGCTGGCTTTTTTGCCCTTCTTTTAAAGGAAGGCTTTGCCCCTTGTGCTCTGCCTGCAGACATGAGGAACCCGTTGCCATGACTAGGCTGTGAAGAGCAGGGAAGCTTTCATCTGCTGCTGGCGTTCATGTGACCCTCTCCACTGGCAGGGAATAAAAGCCAGGTGCATCAAAAGTACAGGCCAAAGCTGATTTTGAAAGGGATGCAGCTCAGCAGTGTTTAACTGATGGTATAGAGCACCCCTTTGCATCGTCCTGCATGTGTTGGTTGGAAATGTTTTTATCTGATCAAATGCTGCTTTGTAGCTCTGTAGTTCAGCTGCCCTATGAACTATTAAGTATGGAATAACAGACATCCCTAAAAGCACAGGTCACGGAGGAGGTGCGGGGGCCATGTCTCAGCGTAATGCTGGAGGCAATCAGTGTGCTTAACGGTGATGCCCTGTAGCAACCAATAACTGTAAACTAAGAGATGATAAACCAATGTCCAGCCAGCTAGTGCCAAGAGCATTGCCCCTGCCAGAGGAGGGAAATCCAACCCATTAAATACTGCACGCCTCCATCTTCTAGAGGCAAGACTGGGGCATGAGCAGCTGCTCCAGCATCCTCTAGCCAGAGCATACCTCCTCATAGGAGGCTCTAGAACAACTGGGTGGGCCCCCGAGGACACCACCTCCCCTACCACTGATCTCAAAGAGCTGCCCCTTCCCGCTTGCTTTAACAATGGTGGAGCCCTGCTGATATTCTATAATTAAACACTGGGTGGAAGTATTTAACTTGTAATTCTGACTATTAACCCAGTTGGCTGCAACCTGGTTTAGAGTCTTTGGCCTCCCGTGCTGCTTTCATCAATGCCAAGGCCTCGTAGTGGTATGTGACTGCCTTCAATTGTGATCTGTGCTTGAAAGAGCCAGCTGATGGGGGCACTCAGCTAGGGGGTCATTAGATGAATGTTAGCTATGGGAAACTTCCCCACATGGGCATGGGACTCCAGCACATCCAAGGCAGCAGTGAAACATTCCTTTCCAGGGGGGAGGGCAAGAGGAATAGGCTGCCCTGAGGAGAGGCAATTCATCACCCCTATGGGAAATGGTGGCATTCAGGTTGGTGCTGGTAACAGACCAGGGAGGGAGGGATGAGGTGGGCCAGGCTGCACAGAAAGCTGGAGATTAACACTCTTGTAGCGCTTAAAGCTATTCGGTGCTTGAAATCTCAGCAAGTATAATGCCTTGTACGTGTGAAATGCGAGTACAGGCTGTCAACATCTCATTGACTCCTTACGGCCCTGGGCCACACTGCAGCTCCAGTTCTGAAACCTGCAGCACCCGAAGGGTTAAATCAGTCAACCTCCCCCACAGAGGGAATCAGTTTAAAACACTGAAGTGCAGCCGGTGCCAGCCAAAGTGCATATCTTTTCCATCTCCAGCAGTGCCATGGCTCTGCCCTCTTGAGCCTGGGTCTGCCCTGCCCAGCCCCTCATCCCGTCTTCTCCACCCAGGGATCCTAACACTGGCGTAGCAGGATGGCAGCATCTGGCACTGTCTGCAGATGGGCCAGCGACTACATGACATGTAAAGCAGGGGAGAATCAGACCCTCTGAGCCTGCAGGGCCATGCTTAAGTGATAACACCTCGGGGCAGTGGAGGAGCTGGTACTGGCACAGCAATAAAATCCAGATGGGTTGGGGGAGTCCAAGGGCAACTTGAGGAGCAATAAACTAACTCAGGTGAACTGGAAAGCCAGTTGATTATTTTGGTCAGGCCTGTCCTTTTATACGCCTGGGAGCTACCTCTGCCCCCCCCCCCAGTCACTACGTTCCCATCAGTGCATTCCGCAAAGTTGGGGGGAGGGGGGAGAAGGGAGGTTTCTTGCCTCTCAAGAATAATGAGGCCCCTTTAATTGTCCACCTTTGATGCTCATAAACAGTACAGTCCCATGCAAACCTAGGGTCTCCATGGCCAGCAGCATCATGCAGCCTCCATCCAAAGCCGCTGTGACATGAAGAAGGGGCTTGCATAGGAGCTCAATGAGCAAGGGGGGTTGTGGTATAACAGCTGATGCTACTCGGAGTTCTGGGAGGGAAACAGAACTTCCTGCTCCACTGTGTAAATCAATCCCTAGCTACCAGGGATTAGGACAAAACCTTGGGAGATAGATTACCCTACATCCGCCTGTTGTGGAGTCCTTTACCCTTCTCTGGAGCATCTGGCAATTGCCAGAGGCAGGATGCTGGACTCTGGTCCAATTCAGCCTGGCAGTTTCTATGCTCCCTGCGTATAGCGAGAGGAGAATGAGTTTGAACTGTGCTGCTGTGCCCAGCAACGTGTGACTCTCTGTCTCCTGTTGCAGTCCAGTGGAGGCCAGCACTGTATTCAGATCTTTGAGAAGGGGGACTTTGGTGGCCAGATGTACGAATCCACAGAGGACTGCCCTTCAGTCATGGATGAGTTCCACATCCGGGAAATCCACGCCTGCAAAGTGCTGGAGGGGGCTTGGATATTCTATGAGCACCCCAACTTCCGGGGCAGGCAATACCTGTTGGAGAAGGGGGAGTACCGCAAGCCCGTTGATTGGGAGGCTGTGTCCCCCACTGTTCAGTCCTTCCGCTGCATTGTAGAGTGAGAGCTGGGGCAGCTCCCCGGCAGGGGCCAACATCCCTGCTTTGCCAGGGAAACTGAGTGGAGTCTGTGAATAAAGCTAGTGGCTGATACAATGCTCCCTGTCCTGCTTATTTCCAATCAGTGTAGCTCTGGTGGTCAGGCCCTGGTTGGCTGCAACCTGCTTAGCATGTGACCTCACTCATGCTACAGGCTAGACCTTTGCTACCATTCTCCCCTCCCTGACCGGTGCCAGCCCTCTCCTGCATCCCAAATCTCTCATCCTTGGCCCCACCCCAGAGCCTACACCCCAATTTCCTCGCCCAGTGCAGTGAAAGTGATTGAGGATGGGGGAGAGCAAGCGACGGAGGGAGGGGGGCTGGAGGGTGGGGCCTCAGAGAAGGAGCAGGGCAGGGGTTTCGGGGCAGGGCAAGGGTGTTCAGTTTTCTGCAGTTAGAAAGTTGGCAACCCTACACTCTGTGCCAGCTCCTCCTCTCCCCATGGCACCAGTGCTCTCTTCCCTGCCCTGTGCCAGCCTCTGCCTGGCTAGTCCTGCTGGGAGCCCTGGCCCCCAGTGCCCCAGGCCTGATTCTCCATGGCCATGGAACTTGGGGTGGCCTTTGGGGGCCTGTGTATTCAGTTCCTGGCCTCAGTCACCTGCCCTGCTTCCAAAGAGGGCCCCTGTCACTCGCTCCAGTGGCTGCGGCTACAGTTGGTCCCTCACCTGGAGGCAGGCACATGCAGCCTGAGGATTGGAATGTGAGTGGCAGGAGCAGCTGGCCGCAGGGATATGGAACTGGGGGGCAGGCACAAGCTGCATGAATGAATGGTGACTGGCCACCTACTGAAGGTGATAGCATGTGGGACCTTGTGCCTGTCGTGCCAGCCTCCTCCAGCGCTGGGCACCTGTCCCACCAGCAGGATTGGGCCCTAATCACAACACCAGCCATGCTAAAGCAGAGAGCTGCCCACAGGAGACAGACATGTGGAGGAAGTCGAGGCGAACCCAAGAAAGCGAGAGCAAGAGGGGAAGGATCCCAATAAGGGATAGAGAGCTGCCGACCCATTTTCTGAGAGGGTAGCCAGGGAGTTTTGGTAGCTCAGCCTCTTTGTGACCAAGACAGCTTGTGCCTGCGTGGCGGGAGGAAGGGAGACTCAGCTGAGAGACAGGCTCCAGGGAGAGCCAAACAGAGGTGGGGTTGGGGAAAGAGGAAGAAAAGGGAGATGAAGGTGAGAAAGCAAACGGGCGAGAGAAACGAACGACATGGGAAGAGGAAGGAAGGAAGAAATGGGGGGACAGCAGAAAAGGATATAGCTCAGGTGGAAACAGGGGCCTGACCATGCAGAGCCTGTGGTGGGAAATTATTCGTATGGCTCATGGTTAACGGTTCGTGTTCCAATGGTGTAGAGACGCCCTAAACAAAATCAGGGCCCCATCGTGCTGGGTGCTGAACATATGCACACTGAGAGAGTCTCGTCCCCAGTAAGCGTACTGTGAAGGCCCTGCCTCTGCCGACTGCTGGAGTGCCTACCTCTGATCTCCAGGGGTGCCCTGGACCAAATGGGCCTGCTCGTGTCATTAAAGCAGAGTGCATGCTGTCTGTCTCTGTAAGCCTGGGGCCATGTACTTACATTGCAGCCTGTGTGGCCGGAGCCACTTGCGTTTGCTTGTCAGCATTTTGTCCTTCCACCCTTTGGGGTGGCACAGAAATATTCTTGGCCTAGAGCAGCCATGCAGGTAAGGCCGATCCTGGTGAATGCCTCCACGGGGGAAAGAGTGAACTGTTCCTTGGAAGGTAAATAAACCCCCTAACCCCCAAGGGACCATTCTCAGATGCAGCAGGTTTTCCCCAGCCAGAGGGTAGAGCTGCCCTGGTTCCTGGTCTGGGCCTCTCTCCTGAAGAGGTGTGTTTCCTTGCTGTGCCACGAGGTGTCAGGCTGGCTCTGCTGGGTCCACCACCACTGGTATAATCATTCACATTTCCTGGGCGATGCATTGGCATGCAGAACATGACAAATGTCCATTTTGCAGGGCATTTTCTCTGCACGGGACTCTGGGGAGCCAGCGAGTTTTTTGCATATCAAGCAAGGGGACCGGGGACTTTGGATAATGACATTTGCTGCTTAAAGAGAGCCCCTCCCAGCAATGGCCCTGCAGTCTCATCCAGGATGATAGATGAGGTTATTACGTGGCAGTGAGGCAGGTTAAGTGATGCTTGTCAGGCACTGCAAGGATACGGCCCCCTGTGAGTACATTAGTAATTGGGGGTGGGGCACGTGGGGAAGAGTCCTGCTCCAGAGGAGAGGGGGTCTGCTACAGCACAGAGAGGGAGGCAGGGGTTGGGCCTGCATGCCCTGGTTATTGGCAGGCAGTAGCATCTGATTGCTTTCTGGGCTGCTGTAAGGGAAGGGCCTGGTGAGCAAGTTCAACTGGGGAAGGGGACCTGTGGCACAGTCCTGGCCATGGGCACAATGTGTTTAGAGAGGTGGCTGTGAGGAGAAGCTTCTGCAGCTGGAAAAGCAATCAGCCCAAAGCAGCAACAGCCTCTTCCCCCACCTGGACAGCAAGGGAGCCGAAGAAACCCCTCCTCCCCGTCAAGTGCACAGGGCTTCCTCCGGCTCACATGTCCCGCCCAGCGAGGCCCAAGCCGCGCAATCCACTGCCCTTAGTCTTAACCCAGAGTGCTGGACGCAGAGAGGGCCCAGTGGCTGCTGAGCTCTGTGGGCTGATCCTTGCCAGCTGTATGGACAATTTCTGCGGGTCGCTCCCAGGGAAGCGTGGCACATTGCCCGTCCCTCTGGCATGGTCCTTTGCTGCTTTCCTCCTTTGCATTCAGCTTTTCCAGTGTGTTCCTCTTCACTCTCAATTCTCCTCCTCTCTCCATTTCTGTCCCCTTCTCCCTGTGTAGTCTCCTCCTTCCACGCCATCGGCCCTTCAGTCCACTCTTCCCCATCACCCCTCCCTCTTCTCTCTCCTTTCATTCTCTCCCCTGTCCTGTACTCTGCTTTCACCCTCCTCTGTCACTACTGCCTGCCCTCCGGCCTCAATGGGTCACTGCCATGGCATAGGCAGTGCGCATACTTCCCTTGGGGCCGGCAATCTCTCTCACAGGGCAAGAAACACAGCTAGAGCAGCCCCGGACCCTTGGCTTCTCTGCCCAGCCATTCTTACGGCTCTTTGCAGATGGTGGTAGAGCACTGCCTTGTGCAGAGAGAGGGACCATTGTGTGGAGCACACCTTCCTCTTCACTAACACCCCAGGACAAGCGGGGCTTGCGGGTCCAGACAGGCAGCGTGGCCCTGCAGTGGAGCACTGTGCTGCCCCCTGCATGCACACTCACCCTCTAGTTTCAGAGTAGTAGCCGTGTTAGTCTGTATTCGCAAAAAGAAAAGGAGTACTTGTGGCACCTTAGAGACTAACAAATTTATTAGAGCATAAGCTTTCGTGAGCTACAGCTCACTTCATCGAATGCATCCGATGAAGTGAGCTGTAGCTCACGAAAGCTTATGCTCTAATAAATTTGTTAGTCTCTAAGGTGCCACAAGTACTCCTTTTCTCTTTTCACCCTCTAGATACAGGATGCCCTGCCATGCACACAGTGCGATCCCCTTCCCATGCATTCAGCAGGGTCTGGCCTGTACACACGCCGTCTCCTTAACACACACATCACAAAAAGAAAAGGAGTACTTGTGGCACCTTAGAGACTAACAAATTTATTAGAGCATAAGCTTTCGTGAGCTACAGCTCACTTCATCGGATGCATTTGGTGGAAAAAAACAGACTACAGACTAACACGGCTGCTACTCTGAAACACACATCACAGTGTGGCTAGCTTCCTGTGCACACAGATGGCACCTTTCAATACCTTTATCGGGGCTCCCCCCCACAGTGTGTTCCCACAACCTGATGTTCCTCACCCTTGCACAACAGTGACCACTGAGGCAGATTTGAGGATATTTTAGGGATGATTAGATCATCTAGTCTGAACTCCTGCACATCAGAGGCCATTGCATTCCACCGCAAACACCTCTGGGTTGAGCCCAATGATTGAGTGTGACTGTAACAAGGAGTGTGGCCTCCCTTGGAGATTGACAGGTAGGAACAGCTGGATGCCCCCTGGTGGGTGGAAACTGGAAGGCTTTGTCCACCCTGCTGAAAGCAGAAGGGCAGGACAGGAACAGGAAATACGAAAGGTGGGCCCTGCAGCTCAGTTGAGGTGGAGCTGCTGAGGGAGACAGATGCTTCCAACCTGCTGCTAGAGCAGGAGCCTGCAGAAGACCTCTGCTGTTCTGAGGACTCACCAGAGCTACCAGCCATGCCTGATGCTGAGGAGCTGCTGGGATTGCCACTGGCGGTGTACCCCAGGGAGATGGAGAATGACCCTGGGACTCAGGTACACCCCGAGGGGAGGGGAGGAAGTAGGTCAGGGATGGCTGACTCTAGTCTGGCTGTGTTGCTGCCTGAATGCAGGTCAGTATGTTGTGGCTGGATTCCCTGCTGACCCAGTGGTGGAATTCCCTGCCTTGGGCTGGGATCTGGTGGAGTCAGGTGGGCCTGGGTCCCCCTAACCTCTACCACCCCACCCCTGAGGTGGCAGCTTCCTCACCATAGGCCAGGAGGCATGTATTAGTCTACCTTCTACCAGAGCTAGGATGCTAGACCATTCACGGCTCTGCCCTTCCTGAGCGCCTGGGCCCTGATGGCACATTAATGCTTGGCCCTGCCGAAAGAGCCTGAGTTCTAGAGACAGCTACTTTCCCCCTTTTACAGGTTACTGTTCTGAGTGTGTGACAGCGAGGAGGCATAGCCTCCCTTGGAGATTGACAGGGAGGGATGGTCACCCACACCTACTTTGACTAAAGCATTTCAGTCCTCAGGAGACTAAAGTGTGCACCGCAGGCAAAGACCTTTTGAGTTTGCAAATCAACAGAAATATATATTTTTAAAAGTGGTGTGTCCTCTCCTTTTCCCCCTTTGTCTTAATGAGAGTGTGAGATTACTGAGGGAAAGACCTGTCTTTTTAGATTTGTCAATCACCTACCATGCTTGGGGGGCACAATTCAAATAGAGCTGGGCAAAAGATTTTGGAATCAGAAATCTGCACTGAAATTTTGAAATTGGAAAAAAAAAAAAAAGAGAAAATACTTGGCAAAGTTTGCACAGATTTCCCCCTCTCCTTTCGTATTTCCACCAGTTGTTGAGCTGGTCAAAATTTTGATTTCCCATTTCAAAATTGAAAAGGGGGAAAAAAATTGGCAATCCTCCTCCCTGTTTCAAACAGCAGGCCTAATCCAATGACCATAATCAATAACAGAGCATTATTAGGCATATTTTTCATATGAAGCAACTAAATGAAAAGTTCAATGAAGTGGCTGAGAGGCAGTGTTGTCTAGTAGGTTAAGCACTGGCTGTTTAACCCACAGACCTGCATTCAGCTCTCAGATCTGGCCCTTATTTGGTGTAGTTTTTTTTTTTTTTTTTTTTTAAAGCATCTCTGACCAGTGTTCATAGTGACGGTGCTGAATGCTGTGCAGGGCACATCGATAGAGTTGCCAGTTTTGTTTGGACATATTCCTGGAAGCTTCATCACATGACCTCATCTTAATTCCTGGAGACGCCAGGACAATCCTGGGGGTTGGCAGCCCTACACATGGGAGTGGCACACTTAGTTCTGTGCAAGTGGCTTATTCTTCCTGGACCTCGGGCACTCTGTGTCTGAAAAGAGGCCTGCCAGCCATTCTCGCCTCCGTAGAGCATTGGAGCATGTACAAATGAACAAGTGGAAAGTAGCACGCTTAAGCCCATTTCATAGATAGAGAACTGGGAACCAGGAGAGCTGAGGTAGGTGGCTGGGTGGATTTGAGTGTAACCCTTCTGCCAGGTACTAAGGCCAGTCATAAGGGCTGGTTTGAAATGTGTAGGGGTCCTTCCTGAAAAATAAATAAAACATCTCGCATAGGGCTGTCAATTAATTGCAGTTAACTCATGCAATTAATTAAAAAAAATAATAATTGCGATTTAAAAATAGTAATCACGGTTAATCACAGTTTTAATAGCACTGTTAAACAATAGAATACCAATAGAAATTTATTAAATATTTTTGGATGTTTTTCTGCATTTAAGTATATTGATTTCAATTACAACACAGTATACAAAGTAGACTGCTCACTTTATATTCATAAATTCATAGATACTAAGATCAGAAGGGACCATTATGATCATCTAGTCCGACCTCCTGCACAATGCAGGCCACAGAATCTCACCCACCCATTCCTGTGAAAAACCTCTCACTTATGTCTGAGCTATTGAAGTCCTCAAATCGTGGTTTAAAGACTTAAAGGAGCAGAAAATCCTCCAGCAAGTGATCCGTGCCCCATGCTACAGAGGAAGGCGAAAAACCTCCAGGGCCTCTTCCAATCTGCCCTGGAGGAAAGTTCCTTCCCGACCCCAAATATGGCGATCAGTTAACCCTGAGCATATGGGCAAGATTCACCAGCCAGATACCCAGGAAAAAATTTTCTGTAGAAACTCAGATTCCACCCCATCTAACATCCCATCACAGGCGTTTGGCCTATTTACTATGAATATTTAAAGATCAATTAATTACCAAAATCTTGTTATCCCATCATACCATCTTCTCCATAAACTTATCGAGTTTTAATCTTAAAGCCAGATAGATCTTTTGCCCCCACTGCTTCCCTTGGAAGGCTATTCCAAAAGTTCACTCCTCTGATGGTTAGAAACCTTCATCTAATTTCAAGCCTAAACTTCCCAATGACCAGTTTATATCCATTTGTTCTTGTGTCCACATTGGTATTGAGTTTAAATAATTCCTCTCCCTCTCCGGTGTTTATCCCTCTGATATTTATAGAGAGCAATCATATCTCCCCTCAACCTTCTTTTAGTTAGGCTAAACAAGCCAAGCTCCTTGAGTCTCCTTTCATAAGACAAGTTTTCCATTCCTCGGATCATCCTAGTAGCCCTTCTCTGTACCTGTTCCAGTTTGAATTCATCCTTCTTAAATATGGGAGACCAGAACTGCACACAGTATTCTAGGTGAGGTCTCACCAGTGCCTTGTATAACAGTACTAAAACCTCCTTATCTCTACTGGAAATACCTCGCCTGATGCATCCCAAGACTGCATTAGCTTTTTTCATGGCCATATCACATTGGCGGCTCATAATCATACTGTGATCAACCAATACTTCAAGGTCCTTCTCGTTCTCCATTACTTCTAATTGATGCGTCCCCAGTTTATAACTAGAATTCTTTTTATTAATCTCTAAATGCATAACCTTACATTTCTCATTATTAAATTTCATTCTATTACTATTACTCCAGTTTACAAGGTCATCCAGATCTTCCTGTATGATATCCCGGTCCTTCTCTAAATTGGCAATACCTCCCAGCTTTGTATCATCTGCAGACTTCTTAGCACATTCTCGCTTTTTGTGCTGAGGTCAGTAATAAAAAGATTAAATAAGATTGGTCCCAAAACTGATCCCTGAGGAACTCCACTGGTAACCTCCCTCCAGCCTGACAGTTCACCTTTCAGTAGGATCCGCTGTAGTCTCCCTGTTAACCAATTCCTTATCCACCTTTCAATGTTCATATTGATCCCCTTCTTTTCCAATATAACTAATAATTCCCCATGTGACACGGTATCAAACGCCTTACTGAAATCTAGGTAAATTAGATCCACTGCGTTTCCTTTGTCTAAAAAATCTGTTACTTTCTCAAAGAAGGAGATCAGGTTGGTTTGGCATGATCTACCTTTTGTAAAACCATGTTGTATTTTGTCCCATTTACCATTGACTTCAATGTCCTTAACTACTTTCTCCTTCAAAATTTTTTCCAAGACCTTGCATACTACAGATGTCAAACTAACTGGCCTGTAGTTACCCAGATCACTTTTTTTTCCTTTCTTAAAAATAGAAACTATGTTAGCAATTCTCCAATCATACGGTACAACCCCTGAGTTTACAGATTCATTAAAAATTCTTGCTAATGGGCTTGCAATTTCGTGTGCCAATTCCTTTAATAATCTTGGATGAAGATTATCTGGGCCCCCCGATTTAGTCCCATTAAGCTGTTTGAGTTTCGCTTCTACCTCAGATATGGTAATGTCTACCTCCATATCCTCTTTCCCATTTGTCATGCTACCATTATCCCTAAGATCCTCTTTAGCCTTATTAAAGACTGAGGCAAAGCATTTGTTTAGATATTGGGCCATGCCTAGATTATCTTTAACCTCCACTCCATCCTCAGTGTTTAGCGGTCCCACTTCTTCTTTCTTAGTTTTCTTCTTATTTATATGGCGATAGAACCTTTTACTATTGGTTTTAATTCCCTTTGCAAGGTCCAACTCTACTTGACTTTTAGCCTGTCTCATTTTATCCCTACATGTTCTGACCTCAATAAGGTAGCTTTCCTTGCTGATCCCTCCCATCTTCCACTCCCTGTGTGCTTTCTGCTTTTTCTTAATTACCTCTCTGAGATGCTTGCTCATCCAGCTTGGTCTATAACTCCTGCCTATGAATTTTTTCCCCTTTCTTGGGATGCAGGCTTCCGATAGCTTCTGCAGCTTTGTTTTAAAGTAATCCCAAGCCTCCTCTGCCTTTAGATCCATAAGTTCTTCAGTCCAATCCACTTCCCTAACTAATTTCCTTAATTTTGAAAGTCAGCCCATTTGAAATCAAAAACCTTAGTTGCAGATTTATTTTTGTTAATCCTTCCATTTAGTTTGAACTGAATTAGCTCATGATCACTTGAGCCAAGATTGTCCCCTACAACCATTTCTTCTATGAGGTCCTCGCTACTCACCAAAATTAAATCTAAAATGGCATCCCCTCTAGTCAGTTCAGCAACTACTTGATGAAGGAATCCATCAGCTATCGCATCTAGGAAAATCTGAACCCTATTATTATTACTAGCACTGGTCCTCCAGTCTATATCTGGGAAGTTAAAGTCTCCCATGATCACGCAGTTTCCATTAGTATTTATTTCATTAAAAACATTAAAAAGGGCTCTATCCATATCCAAATTAGATCCTGGAAGTCTATAGCACACCCCAAGCACTATCCCAGGGGAGGCTCTAATAGTTTTATTCCCCAATGTAATTTTTGCCCAGACGGACTCTGTCTTATCCATTCCATCGCTTCTTATTTATTTACATTCTACCTCATCATTGATATACAATGCTACTTCACCACCTTTACCTTTATTTCAGTCTTTCCTAAACAGCACATTCCCTTCAATACCTGTAGTCCAGTCATGACAACTATTCCACCATGTTTCTGTTATCCCTATAATATCTGGTTTCACTTCCTACATCAGTAGCTCTAGTTCCTCCATTTTGTTACTTAGGCTCCTCGCATTGGTGTACAAACATCTTAATTTTTGCGGTTTGGCCTCACTCACATTCTGTACCCTATTAGGCACGGTCATTCTACAGCCAGTATAACCTATTAGATTGGTATCCACACTGCTCTTGCTCCTTATATACATTCTCCTACCCATGGCTGTATCCTTTCTTACTTCGTTTTCTTCCCTCTCAATGCTAAAATCTGGCGTGGAGATTACCTGGACATCTCTCAACCATCTCTCCCAGATTCCTAGTTTAAAGCTCTCTTTATCAGTTGTGCAAGCTTCCATCCTAGAAGTCTATTTCCTTCCTTAGTCAGATGAAGTCCATCCCGAGAGAACTGTCCTCTGTCCATGAATGCCTTCCAGTGGCCATACATCCCAAAGCCCTCCTTATAGCACCACTGCCTAAGCCATCTGTTGACAGTCATAATCTTGTCACACCTTTGTTGCCCTTCTCTAGGAAGAGGCAGAATCCCACTAAAGATCACCTGAGCCTCGATTTCCTTAAGCGTCTTCCCCAGCCTAGCATAGTCTCCCTTAATACTTTCCAGCGAGAATCTAGCCGTATCATTTGTTCCCACATGAAGGATAATTAGGGGATTCTTTCCTGCTCCCTTTAGGATCCTTTTCAATCTCAAGTCTACATCCCTTATCTTGGAAGACAGCTCCTGGAAGACAGCACACCCTTCTATTCTCTGGATCTGCTCTGGTTACTGTCTCTTCTTCTCAGTAAAGAGTCCCTGGTCACATAGACCTGCCTTTTCCTGGTGACGGTGCTATTCTCCAGTCTATCCCCGTTCCCTCTGGCTGCAAGTTCTTTCCATTCCTATTCTCCCTTGTAATCCTCTTGAACCCATCCTCTATCCTCCTGGGACTCATATTTGGTGTAGTCTCCATTGACTCTTCCCCTTTCCCTGTAAGACTAGCTGCTCTTCTCTTCTTTCTTGCCCTTCCACCTTCAGTGACTACCTGCTGAGCCCCTTCTTCATTTTCCAACTCTGCAAACCTGTTCTTGAGCTCTATTTCTCCTTCACTAGCCTGTCTTTTCCTCTGCCTGATTCTTTTAGTCACATGCTTCCACTGACCACTTTCCTCACCCAGTTTCCCCTCGGAATTCCTCAGTCCTGCTTCCATCTGCAAGTCTGAGCTTTTCTCTTGATTATTTTTGATTAAATATTTGCACTGTAAAAATGGCAAACAAAAGAAATAGCATTTTTCAGTTCACCTCGAACAAGTACTGTAGTGCAATCTCTTTATCGTGAAAGCGCAACTTACAATGTAGATTTTGTTTTGTTACATAACTGCACTCAAAAACAAAATAGTGTAAAACTTTAAAGCCTACAAGTCCACTCAGTCCTACTTCTTGTTCAACCAATCGCTAAGACAAACAAATTTGTTTACAGTTACTGGAGATAATGCTGCCCGCTTCTTGTTTACAATGTCACCTGAAAATGAGAGCAGGCATTTGCACGGCACTTTTGTAGCTAGCATTGTGAGGTCTTTACATGCCAAATATGCTAAACATTTGTATGCCCCTTCATGCTTCGGCCACCATTCCAGAGGACATATTTCCATGCTGATGATGCTAGTTAAATAATGCATTAAGCAAATTTGTGACTAAACTCCTTGAGGGAGAACTGTATGTCCCCTGCTCTGTTTTACGTGCATTCTGCCATATATTTCGTGTTATAGCAGTCTCGGATGATGACCCAGCACGTTTGTTTTAAGAACACTTTCACTGCAGATTTGACAAAATGCAAAGAAGGTACCAATGTGAGATAGCTACAGCACTCAAGCCAAAGTTTAAGAGTCTGAAGTGCTGTCCAAAATCTAAGAGGGACAAGGTGTGGAGCATGCTTTCAGAAGTCTTAGAAGAGCAACACTGTGATGTGGAAACTACCGAACCACCAAAAAAGAAAAATCAACCTTCTGCTTGTGGCATCTGACTGACTCAGATGATGAAAATGAACATGCATCGATCCATACTATTTTGGATGATTATCGAGCAGAACCCGTTATCATCAGCATGGACGCACATCCTCTCGAGTGGTGGTTGAAGCATGCAGGGATACATGAATCTTTAGTGCATCTGGCACATAAATATCTTGTGATATTGTAAACAAGAAGCGGGCAGCATTACAATTTGCAGGAGATAACCAAACTTGTTTGTCTGAGCAATTGGGTAAACAAGAAGTAGGACTGAGTGGACTTGTAGGCTCTAAAGTTTAACATTGTTTTGTTTTTGAATTCAGTTTTTTTTTGTACATAGTTGAACTTAAAAATGAAGAATTGTCATGATAAAGAGATTGCACTCCAATACGTGTATGAGGTGAATTGAAAAATACTATTTTTTTACAGTGCATATACTTGTAATAAAAAAATATAAAGTGAGCACTGTACACTTTGTATTCTGTGTTGTAATTGAAATCAATATATTTGAAATGTAGAAAACATCCAAAACTAAATGGTATTCTATTGTTTAACAGTGTGATTAATCACGATTCATTTTTTTAAAATCACTTGACAGCCCGAATCTCATGCTATCTCACTGGCTTTGGGGAATAAAAATACAACTTTCCTGGTCACCTCTGCCGGCGGTTCCTTCCCCCCACACCTTGCAAGCATCAAAGTCCTTTGGGCACATGGCACACAGGAATATTCTTTATGTTTAGGGGAAGAAGGTGAACACTCCAAAGAAATGTGGGGGAAACCCTTTATATATAGGTATGAAATTGAGCAACCTAAGTGTCACAATTTAATAAAGCTTGAGAGAGAGATCTTGAAGTTAAAAAAAACTGTGGAAAAAATGGGACAGGGGCTAATAGGTGCCTATATAAGAGAGTCCCCAAAACCAGGACTGTCCCTATAAAAACAGGACATCTGGTCACCCTATTCCAGGAGGGGTTTGGTCATTGTCACCTGTTTCAAATGCTAACTATCCAGAATGCTATCTCACCACAAACTCCCCCTCGCCCAATCAAAATCCCTAACCTCTGACCCAGTTAGTTTCCCCAGGTGGGCAAGGGGCATCTCTGGTCTGCCTTGGTCCTGACAGAATGGCTGCTCCAGGGCCTACTCCGAGGTGCAGCTGGCTGGGATTTCAGCAGTCCAAAGCGCTGGAAAGCTGGCTTAGTATTGCAACAGCCAGGTCTGCTCCGTCCTGCCAGCCCCACTAGGCCTGTATGATGGCCACTCGCATCAAGTCGAACTTCGCCATAGAAATCTTCATATCATGCATAGTACAGGATTTTCACCTGGGGGAGCAAGAACCAGCTCCTTGATCCCAAGTCAAAGCCCTTTTCCTTCACTGAGCCCAAACTTTGTTAGCCAGCCAAAGTCAGTTTCTTGTAAGCTCAGGATGACCACTCCCCTCACCCAGCGCACATCCTGCACAACTGCTATATATTGGGCCAGAGGGAGACTGGGCCCATGAGAGAGAGCAACTTTTAGGGCACTCAGCTGGGATGGGAGAGAACTGGGGTCAACTCCTTGCTCCAATATGTAGTTATCTTTGCAAAGTGGATGAGCACCAACAGGAGAGATTGAGGGTGTCCTTCCCCTCAGCGGAGCCTGTAGCTTGGTGGTCAGGCACTCTCACTGCCAGACTGGCACCTCTTCCTGCTCATTCTGGGGATTAGGTAGACAATAACATCCCCCATCTGCAACTTGCACACCATCACTGCATCTCTGCCATCCACCTGCAGCCCCTCTCACAGCCTCAGGAACCATGTAACTGTCCATATCCCCCCTTCCAGGGGAGTTTAGCTCCTAGTCCTGCCACTTCCCCAGTGGTGACTGTAGTCAATTATCCTGCTACTTGCCCAGTGGTGACTGTGAGAGGATCCAGGCCTATCCACTACTCCAGGTCCCAGCCCAGGGATCCTGTGGATAGCAGCCTCCTGCTACACCTAAAATTCATCTGACCATTGCTATGTCTCCCTGGGCCATTTCCCCATGGCTCCAGCACCTTCTTCACCCTTCCTTAGGGCTGTAACTACCCATTCCCAGCAGCCAGCCAGGAACTCCTCTTGCTCCCCTGGTCTCTACTTGCAGTAGCTCTGTCCAAGCTGCCACAGGTCTCTTAACCCGCTAGAGACACAGTCCTCACTTCTTGAGCTCCAGGCAGTGACTGACTGAGTCTGGCCCTGCAGCTCTTTCTATATGGGCCTGCTGGGTCCTGATTGGTTGATCCTCACAGCCCCTCTCCTATTGGCTGCTTTCTGCACAGCCTCCCTAGGGCTCTATTAACCTCTTCTCTGCCAGTGGGGGATGGATGCCCCATCATGTGAAGGAGCACCCCCTTCTGGCCAAGGTAGGAATCAACGCGGTAGCTGTTGGCAGCCTTCTTGTGCTGGAGGATTGCTGCAACTGGAGGTGGGGGAGGGGGAAGGGCTTGATACAAATCTAGTGGGATGTCTCATCTTTTCTCCATGTTTGGGAGCCCTTCCCAGAGGCTGGGAGCAGAGATGTGGATGTTAAATGCCCCTAGATGGAACCCCACGCTCAAGAGAGAGAACGTTCCAAGGGCGTTGCTCTACACTGCAAACAAGTCAGCTTGAGCCACTCCATGGTTCTGCTGATCAGGGCAGAGCAGCCAGGTCTGTGGCAATCTGTTCCAACAAGCTCGCGGCAGCCGACAAGCCACCCCTGTAACACCCAAGAGCTGCTCCCTGCCACGCACGCCAAACGATCTGATATTCTCGCATGGCTGAGTGGGAATGTGGTGAGTCTGATTCCAGTGTGCAAACCATTTGCTTGCTTGATCCATTTGCCCTTACGTTAACATTTTCTTTTATTGGAGCACTTGGTCTACCCACCACCAAAATGCAATTGTCAGAATGCCTTTTTTTCCCCTCTCCTGAATGGCTCTTGCCCTCTGGTGAATTTTGCATTGTGCCCCAAATGTTGGCAACTCATACCAAGAACAATAAAACGTGCTCACATTTTTTTTGGTTATTATTTTATTTTAGATTACTTTTTCCACTGGGGGCTCCCTTGTCAAGGCTGCCCACAGAACGGAGTGCATATGTATATGAGCCACAGACCGAGGGAAAGAAAGTGAGCAGGCAATCCAAACCCGGGCTGCTGATGCCTTCACTTGACAGCTAATTTCCATTTTTCAGTATCAGGGGGTCTGTTCCAATAATTGGCATGCAGATTGTGTCTGACGGGCCTGTTATACAGAAGAAAGGAATCTGCTAGTTAGAATAAGCCAACCCCAGGCTGATGGATGGGGCATAAGGAGGTCATTTCAAAAGAGAATATATATATATATATATATATATATATATATATATATATATATATATATATGTGTGTGTGTGTGCATACACACACACACACATTTCACATTTCATACCCTCCCCCCTCTCCTACTATCTTTATCCTGCAAACTCTAATCTAGCATATTTCATTGAGATGACTCCTTCCCCGTTTCTCTCTCTTTTTCCCTTTTTTCCCTTTAAGGGATATTTTTGACAGCACCCACTCTTGGCTTTAATAATAAGATGGTGGGGCATTGCAGAAATTTAAAGTGGTGCCATGGTTCATTAGCTTGGGATCATCCAGAACTGGCCCACATGTTAATTACACTTCCGGAATTAATTGGCGTGAGGCATTTCTCTCTTCCATCATCCTTAATCCACTGGGCATGCAAGACATTCTGATAGCCTGGCAGAAATCATAACACATCTTTGCTGCCTCTGTTTGGTTTAAATTGTTATTATTCCTGTGTGTTCTTAAATGATAATTCTCATTGGCTTAGGTCATGTATATGTCAGCTACAGGCATCAAATCTTTTCCCCTTGGAATGCCCCCCTCCGCCCCCCCCAGGGCTATACATATGTGCAATAGCCAGATACCAGAACAAACCAAGACATTTCATGGAGTCTCCATGCAGTGCGCGTGTGTGTGTGCAGTGTGCACATTACTACAGCTAAAATTCACACTAGGATGTTGATGATCTCCAGCTACACCATCACATCCATAAAGGGTTAAGTTGATCTCAGGAGTTGCTAGGATACAACATCTTGTCTTCGGGATCACTGATCATCCAGTGAAACTTGTTCCGATGGTTTGATCTTGCGTGCCATTAGCTGCGTGAGTTGTCACTCAATATCCCCTTGGAGGGCAGAGAACTTTGAGAAGTGAGAGTAGACTTTGTTTCCATCGCTCTGATTTGTTGAGCCCTGGGTCCCAACCTGGGGCTCCAGCATCTACACTGCATTATGTGGGAGTCCAACTACACATATCCCAGACTTCCTACCACCCTCCCAAAAAGTGGCTATTTTAGCCCTTTGTTCATGATGCAGTGTGGGAAAGCTTAACTAACCACCAAACTGAACTGTCCAGCGGAGAAAGAAAGTCGGCCTGCGGGATTGTGGGATACTTTTGGTGGACTCCCAGAGTATGAGTCCAGTGGGGTTGCGTCTACACTGCAAAGCAATAGGGCTTGAACCCTAGGTCCTGGCTTGACTCAGACTTGGACCCTTGTGGAGTCCTGGGACCCTGGGTCCAAGCCCTGGGTTAGAGTGATTTGTGTGTAGATGGAAGGTAGATTAGGCTTGAACCTGTGTTCAAAAACTGGGTTTACATTGCAGTGTAGGTGTGCCCTGGTCAGTGACTAAATTGGTTATTTTGATAGCTGCCTAACCTTTGTGAAAGCAAAGGTAGTCAGTCCACTGGACAATTCAGCACAATGCACACTTTCGGTTTCTCAGCAGCACATACCAAAGCACAACCTGAACCTGGCCCTCTAATATTTAGGAGAACAATAACAGACTTGTCAAGTACACATCTGTCTGCCAGTAATATGCCTTACCCTTGGCAGCGGGGAAGGTTTTCATGTCATGATCAGGATTAATTGCATTACCTATGTATGAGTGACAAAAGTCATGCAATCAAATCTTGTGAAATAAGTGTCAGTAAAACCATTCCGCCCTGCCCCATTATCCTGCCATTCTGTCCAGGCCAGGCATTTTACAGTACATTTGATGTGATGGGGATTCTTAAATTGAGACTGGCCCTCTTTCTAAAACTGCTTCATTTACATGGCAGAGAAGAATAATTCCTGTCATTGCAGCCACCTCTGGATGAAGTTCTCTGCTGTGTGCTATGCAGGAAGTCAGGCTGGATAGTCATAATGGGCCATTATGACCTTCACATGGAATAGCATACCGGTACTTCTCATTTCTCCATCTGTAAGGTCAGATTACCTTAATACCCAATTGCTCTGTTCTCCAAAAGGAGCAACTATAATTACATTGCAAATAGCCTGACATAGCTGTTGTGTACACAAGCTGCCTAACCCTCGGCTTCACGGCTTAAGTCAATTTCTCTGGCTATTCGAGATCAGGATGGGACCTAATGTGGGAGGAATACTGTCCCATTTGTGCCATCGCAGGGTTCCTACACCTTCCTTGGACGCATCTGGTCCTGGCCATTCTCAGAGATGAGAAACTGGGTTAGATAAACCTCAGGTCCGGTCCATTATGGCAACTCCTATGGTCCTAAGAACACTGTGATGTCTTTTAATCAAGCAGGGTTACAAACATGTTTTTACCATTAAAAGGGATGCCGGGGGCTCCTGCTTTCCCAGGTCCCGTTTCTAGTCCTCATTGTCAGATCCCAGCCTTGAAACCTGTCACTGCTCCAGGACTGACTATTGCCTGTCCTAAATCTTAGGACAATGTAATGTGTGTGTGTGTGTGAAATTTATACTGCCATAAAGAGCAGATTCCCATCTCCCCCTGGAAAACATAGTGTTACTTCTAGCTCTGAAAGGTCAGAGACAGCAGCCCTTAGAATTGTGACATTTTCAGAACAGAGAAAAGCTATTTTACATCACTCTCAGATATTGTTATAGCTCCGTCTTAGCCCTGTGCAGTTGGACTCATTGTAACGAAGGGAGCCTGACTATACAGGTGGTGAGATACAAAAAATAGTCTTAATAATGCTTTTAAAAACTCCAAAACCCTGTGGATTTTTTTGTGCACCACAGACAGTACATACAGCGTATAGGGTGTTGGGAGCGAGGAGTAGAAGTGTGATGGATTCTCATTTGGCACAATTAGCTTAACTGAGAACCTGGCTAGTCCCAGACTCAGGACAAAGCACTTGTCCTGCACCTCCCCTTCTCGTGGTTATAAATACAGAGGTGGCATTCATGTGTCAAACTGCAGTGCCATGGGATAAATGAGCATTTGGACTTCTGGCCACCTCATCTGCCCTGCCCGCTAATCTGCCTCTACCGGGACTACGGATCACCTTTTAAATATCTCAACAGCCACAAAGAGCTGCCGTTTAAACAAAGTAGTCTCACAAAATAATTCCTTTTTGCTCCCAAATCTGGAATTTCTCTATAAAGCACACATTGATCTGAGTCCCAGCATGGGCAATATTCAGTCCTGGATCAGGGACAGATTTGTGGTCAGCAGGAGGTCAAACTAGGTCACTGGAGTAGTTCTAGCCTGAACAACTATGAATCTCAGTGGTGACCTGTCAGATTTAGAAATGTCAGCTGGGCTGGGGAGAGTCCCAGCTTCCTCATGGAACCCACAGTACATCCTGCTATTCCCATTTATACTGTGACATTGTTATGCATATAAGCACTCTTGGACATCAGCTGTAGTGGTTTTTATGGCTCCCTCTAAGCCCTTTGCGGTTGGACTCATGGTAAGTAAGACCCTGATTCTACAAGCTACTTCCTGTGGGCAGAACCCTATACCATGCAGAGCCTCACTGACATCCATGGGCCTCCATGCCACACAGGGTTCTGCCTATACAGAACAGCTTGTAGGATTCGGGGCCAAAAGCTCCTGGAATTATAATGCCAGGTGATCCCAAACATTGTCACAACCTATTTTTGTTAGAACCCTTGTGAATGGGTTTTCCTGTAACATGTGGAGCCCATGCAGGAGGAAATGGGATGGTATGATCAGCCCTTGTGATTACCTCTGTAAAATAAAAATAATGAAGCAAAGAAATCCTGTTTCTGAGACTACAATAAATCGTTGCCATTATGTTCTCCCAGTTCCTAAAATAAACTAGTCTCCACTCACTCCTCTTCCCCCACCCCTGTCTCACCTTGGATTCAGCACTAAAAAACTGCAAAAGATGTTAATAAGACAGCAGACGCTTTATGCCAGAGGGTATGAGTGATACGGTTGGAAATGAAGAATATTCCTATGAATGTTGTCAATTTGTTACTTCTCATGGCTGGTGGCAGCTCAGCAAGGGGCATGGTTATCTCTGAGCCAGAGCATCATAGCTCTGGGTTTCTGCCTGGACTCTTAGATATTGCTTCATGGCCCCAGTGGGACATTTACAATTTCTTTTTCCTTTAGAATCGTTAAACGGCTATCAGGTCCTTAGCTGCCTGCCTGCACAATGGGGCAGCTACCAGATGGCACCGGTCAGTAGTGTAGTGCTCGTGAGAATGATTTGAGCGCCTGGCCAACACCGTGTGGTACAGGTAAGCACATGGCCAACAGTGCCAGAACATGGGCACGCTCATGGGGGTGAGTGGCTGGATTGTGTGCTCCCTGGACAGCTCTCTGACCCCTGGAGTTGGTTGCCCTATTAATTAGATTCCTCTGAAATATCCGGGGAGGGGGAATCTTTCCACAGCTAAGGCATAGTTAGGCTCCTTGAGACTACAGCTGTTTAGGGTGATGAGGTACAAAACTCTCCCTTTTAGGGGTCTGTCCTCAATCTTCCCCTGGACAGCTGGACAGGACCGCTCAGTTCCTTCATGGCACCAGCAAGCAGAGGCCTTTCTCAACCTGTTTTCCCTTCTTACCCTTTCAGGGTGCATGCTGTTAGCGATAGCATAGTTAGGTTTGCTGTTCTATTGTCTCCCTCCACCGGGCAGTTGCAGATGTCAGGGCCTTGCAGGTTGGTGTCTTGTTGGAGAAGAAATCATTGATGTGGAATCTGGATATTTACTTTGTGCAACTTGTATATTTGTCACTGTACCCACCAGTCCTTGAACAGAGGTGGTCACAAGCAGCATGCAGGTAAGCCCCTGTCCCTGACATCTCCACTCACACACTGCCTTGAGAACTGACTCTAAGAAGAGATTAAGGCAGATAGCAAGCTCCCTGGTTGCTTGCCACAGCTCCCGCTAGGGTCCCAGAGCCCAGGCTCCACCCCGAGCCCAGAAGTCTACACAGCACTGAAACAGCCCTGGAGCCCAAGCCCTGCGAGCCCAAGTCTGTTGGCACAGGCCTGTTGTGGGTTTTTTTTCTCTGCTGTGTAGATATACCCCTAGTCAATGCAGATTCAGATGCAGAGTTAGTGAAGGGACTTGGAAAAGGTTGTGATGTGGTCAGAGCAGCAGGCAAGGAAGGTAAGTTTGCCTTGTGGGGTGCATTTTGGACAGACTGGAAGGTTGTGAGGCAGGTGACTGAAAAGCCAGAGAAAATGTCCTAGAAAGCAGGTGCTTGCCAGATGCGAGTCTGCACAGATGTGGAGACATCAGGCAGAGAGGTAGATTAGGGAGGCAGTGGTAAAGGATTTGGGATAGTAGTGCACATATTTCCTGGGCTTTGCTAGTGCTGAGAATTTCAGGATTCCATACCCCTGCCCCCCGCCATCTTCTAGTTTGAAGGGAGCCCCCAGCTCCAGCAGGGCTCCTCAGATCACCATTGGGTGGGTGAGAAAATCCGAGTATTTGTCCCATGGCCTCAGTGCAAGGAGGGTGCCAGGGCCATGCACAAGATCAAGACCTGGAAGTATTCAAGAAATTAAGAATTAGGGCTAACAGGTGCCTGGAGAATTTGTAATTTTCAGGGTTATACTTTCTTCTATAGCACACTGACAGCACAGTTAAAAAAAAGCTGTTTCTCATCCCCATTACTGATGCGACCATTAGGTTTGCTGGTGTCTGATTTTCGACTGGAACGCCTGGTTGAAAAAGGACCCTGGTAGCTCTGGTCAGCACTCCTGATTGGGCCATTAAAAGTCTGGTTGTTACTGGGCTGTCCACATCTTTCCTGAAATGTGGCACCAGAACTGGACACAGTTGAGACCTAATCAGCATGGAGTAGAGCAGAAGAATTACTTCTCGTATCTTGCTTACAACACTGGGCTAATACATCCCAGAATGATGTTTGTTTTTTTCCCAACAGTTACATTGTTGACTCATATTTCGCTTGTGATCTACTATGCCTCACAGATCCCTTTCCTCAGTACTCCTTCCTAGGCAGTCATTTCCCATTTTGTGTGTGTGCAACTGACTGTTCCATCCTAAATGGAGTACTTTGCATTTGTCCTGATGGAATTTCATCCTATTTACTTCAGACCATTTCTCCAGTTTGTCCAGATCATATTGAATTTTAATCCTGTCCTCCAAAGCCCATGCAAAAAGTCCCTCTGCTTGTCCTCTGGAAGAGCTCTAGAATAATCAGCCCATACTTTTCAAGTTATCAGCAGAGGGCACTGAAGACAAACATATCTTTATTATTCTCCCCTGGCAGATGCACCTCTGTGTGTGTGAATGAGTTCTAATTCGCTGCTAGCCCAGATACTGAATAAAGAGCTATCTTGGTATGGCATTGACTCCAAAGCCCATTTTTCAGGGGTATGTTTTCAGGTGTTGGCCTTCTGAAACCTGGAAATGCATGTTGTGAAGTAGGGGCATTGTCTGTAATGGACCCTTTGGTCTCTTTCTTTTATGTGTTGTGCTGTTAAGTGGTGCCACATAATGCGGCATTTGAATGTCCGACTCCCAGTGGAAATGTGCTGGGGTGGGTGAGCAGGCGGGCTTCTTCTTGAAACCCACCTTTCCTGGCATTGGTCCCCAAGACACAGGAGCAAGGACTATCTACCACGCATATAGGGCTGCAAGTGCAGCAAGCAGTTCGCTGACCCAAGCTTCGTATCCCTGCTCTTGTAGCACGTAGCTCAGTTATGATGAGTGCACATGGCCAGATTGAGCTGTTTGCATCTGTCTATCTGTCTATCACCAGGCGATCTGAGCATTTAAAATGTATTAGGACGGACAAACTGGCAGAGTCTCTCTCTCTGCCCCCTGCCTTTGTCAGGGGAAGTTCAGTGCTTTGCTATGAAATCCACCAACACTTTGGTGGGAATGCAAAGCGGCTGATAAAGTTCTTTCTCCAATGTGTAAGAGTCTCCCCCTACTGGTCATCAGGTTAATTGTTCCTGTGTAGCTTCAGTTGGTGTGGAAGGTCCTGGCCACTGGGTGGGGGGAGGGGGGCGGGCAGGGAGGGGATGATCTCTCCAGCAGCTTGGGCCAGTCCCATGGAGAATTAGACCTTAACTATGACTCCCTTTTCAGTGAGAGCCAGTGCAGAGCCCTGGGGAACTGTGGCCTATGTTGTTAAGCAGACAGTATCAGAAATGATGCAAAACTTGGCAGCTTTGCGGATTGGATTAAAAGCTGTTTGGATTGAAGACAATGTGGTATCACTTCCCCCACTCAGATTCGCCAATGCTACACTATTTAACTCCAATGCTTAATAAATAAATGGGAGAAAGAAAGTCTTTGGTAAACATTCAGTACTTTCAATGCAGCAGTGACGGGCCTGTCTAGATCTTATCTGAGGCCCCCAACAAGTCTTCCAGCAAAATCCAAGGAGACTAGATTTGATATTCCTGATGTTTTGAAAGTCCAAAGGAGGCATATAAAGCATTACTTAACGACAACCAACCAACCCAAACTAACAGCCTTACCCGCAAATCTCCAACCATCAATACTGTCTACACCATACAGGAGCACAGCTCTCTATAACCTATACGATAATGCTCTGCCTCATCTACATGAGGGCTCTGAGATGCTGGTAGTGGACCTTGTGGGACTGCCAAAGGTGCAGTGTGTCACTACTAGCCAGGCACTTTTATCCCAGGCCCACACTTGTGCTGTACGGCACAGCTGCCATTTCACTACCCTCTGAGTAACTAGCCCATGGAATGTGGCACCCCTCCCTGAAGCCATGTCTTGGGGACATTTCAAAAGGCCTTCTGGGAGCCCAGGGGGCTTTTGGGAGAAGAGGTCAAAATTACCATAAAACTCTGGATGGGATGGGCATCATTCCCAGTCCTTTGCTCAACATGGAGGCCAGGGGGACTGTTCAACTCTTGTTCCCTGTTGGCACGGTTACTGCTGGTGCTTTGGAAAAGCAGCTGCATCTGATGCTAATGCAGGGGACAAAGGAGGGTATTTTGGCATAGTCAGTGAGGAGCCAGAGACTGAGAGCAAAAAGGTTTCTTGTTCCAATGGTCAAACGCCTTTGCAGACCCAGGAGTGCCAGATCCATGCTGTACTTCGGCACCTGGTTCACTAGGTGGAGAACTGCATTGGGCCCAGACCTGTGATCCCACGGTGGTGGGACCGAATCATTCTCCAGGCTGCTGGGTCACCTTGGGCAAGTCACATCTCTTTCTGTGCACGTGTGAACCGAGGCTAATGGTGCTGCCCTCCTTTGCGAAGCATGGTGAGATCCGCTGATGAACCATGCTCGGCGAGAGTTCGGCGTCGATTGTTCAGTCCAGAGCCAGGAAGGAGATGCTTCTGTACCTCTGCAGGGACTTCACCCTGCCACTGCATCACCAGGCCACTCAGCTGGCACAGAGAGTGGCAGTTATTGTGGGGGGACACTGGCTACCCTGGTGACCAGTCAGTTAGGCACCAGTTTGGGGCTGAGGCATCTGGGGGAAGCTGCTTTTGTGAGTACCCGGCATTACCTTGAGATTTACACCATGTATGTGTTTAGATGTATACAAGAGCTAAAAAGGGCCATATCAATGCTGAGCCAATGCTTTATGTCTAAGAAGTGACAAAGTCCTAGCAAGGAGAGAGAGAGGGAGATGCTTCACATCTCACAGTGTGATGGCCTGAAGTCAGAGTCTCTTTCCTACAGCCAGGGCAGATCCTAAGGAACCCTTGGGGTACTGCAGTTAAAGTTATGGCCGCTTCACAGGACTGAAACATTCACAATGGTTGCCTGGATACCTCTGACAGAGCAAGCCAGAGCATTATGCTAAAAGAGGGTTGCCAACTTCCTACTTTCTGAGATCCGGATACTATAGCAGGAGCACTGGAAGCTCCCCCTGCTCTGCCTCTTCCCCCAAGGCCCTGCCCTGCTCTGCCTCTTCATAGAATCATAGAAGATTAGGGTTGGAAGAGACCTCAGGAGGTCATGTAGTCCAACCCCCTGCTCAAAGCAGAACCAACCCAAACTAAATCACCCCAGCCAGGGCTTTGTCAAACTGGGCTTTAAAAACCTCTAAGGATGGAGATTCCACCACCTCCCTAGATAACCCATTTCAGTGCTTCACCACCCTCCTAGTGAAATAGTTTTTCCTAATATCCAACCTAGATCTCTCCCACTGAAACTTGAGACCATTGCTTCTTGTTCTGTCATCTGCCACCACTGAGAACAGCTTAACTCCCTCCTCTTTGGAACCCTCCTTCAGGTAGTTGAAGGCTGCTATCAAACCCCCCTCACTCTTCTCTTCTGCAGACTAAATAATCCCAATTCCCTCAGCCTCTCCTCATAAGTCATGTGCCCCAGCCCCTAATAATTTTTGTTGTCCTCCCCTGGTTTCTCTCCAATTTGTCCATATCCTTTCTGTAGTGGGGGGACCAAAACTGGACAGAATACTCCAGGTGTGGCTGAATAGAGGGGAATAATCACTTCCCTCAATCTGCTGAAAATGCTCCTACTAATGCAGCCCAATCTAATGTTAGCCTTCTTGGCAACAAGGGCACACTGTTGACTCTTATCCAGCTTCTCAACCATTGTAAGCCCCAGGTCCGTTTCTGCAGACTGCCACTTAGTCAGTCGGTCCCCAGCCTGTAGCAGTGCATGGGATTCTTTGTCCTAAGTGCAGGACTCTGCAGTTGTCCATGTTGAATCTCATCAGATTTCTTTTGGCCCAATCCTCCAATTTGTCTTGATCACTCTGGACCCTATCCCTACCCTCCAGCTTATTTATCTCTTCCCCACAGCTTAATGTCATCCACAAATTTGCTGAGGGTGCAATCCATCTCATCATCCAGATCATAAATGAAGATGTTGAACAAAGCTGGCCCCAGGACCAACCCCTGGGGCACTCTGCTTGATACCGGCTGCCAACTAGACATTGAGTTGTTGATCACTACCTGTTGAGCCCAATGACCTAGCCAGCTTTCTGTCCATCTTTTAGCATAGGCACCTACTCTGTGGGTCCTCTGGGGCTGGAGCACCCATGGGGAAAAATTAGTGGGTGTTCTGCACCCGCCAGCAGCCAAGCTCCCCTCCCCTCCTACCCCATCTCCTTCTCCCCTGAGCGCACCGCATTCCCGTTCCTCCACCTACCTCCCAGCATTTCTCGCCCAGCCACCACCAAACAGCTGTTTGGCAGCATTAGCATGCTCAGGGGAGGAGGCGGGGAAGAGGCAGGGCCAGGGCAGGGATTTGGGGAAGGGGTTGGAATATTGGCAGGGAGGGGCGGAGTTGGGGTGGGAACTTTGGGGAAGAGGTTGGAATGGAGACGGGGAAGGAGTAGGAAGAGGTGGGGCAGGGGCGGGGCCTCATGGAAGGGGTGGAGTGGGGGTGGGGCCAGGGGCAGATGGGGGGTCAAGCATCCATGGGAAAGAGGGGAAGTTGATGCCTATGCCTTATAGTCCATTCATCCAATCCAAACTTCTTTAACTTGCTGGCAAGAATAGTGTGGGAGATTTTATCAAAAGCTTTGCCTTAGCCCTGAGAAGGCAACAAGGCTCCTTTAGAAGTCCAAGAGAAGGCCTGGATTTAAAGGACCCAGAGCTGGGGCTGAAGACCCTGGTGAGGGCAGACAATTTGGTGATCTCTTTGCTACTCTGGCAGGGGTCCATATTGACTGAGTGACCTGTCCGGAGGGCTGAGCTACTGAAGACCTGCCTAGTGAGGCTGGCAACCTACAGGAGGTGCCAGGAGAAGGAAAAAGATTGGAATACCACACCCAGCTGTTAGGAGGCACTTAAGGTGAGTGCCACCCTGTCACAATCCATCGCAACCTCCAAATCTTTGCCAGTCACTGCTTCCCAAGATAGTCCCCCAGCCTGTAAAGTACTTTTGTTCCTAGATGTACACATGTATATTTAGCTGTATTAAAACACATATCTTGCTTGAACCGTTTCGACTCAGAGAAAGAGCTAAGACAGGAATAGGGTATAGAAGTGACTCATGCAAGCAGGGAAAAACAGGCAAAACCCAACTTTCCCTTCAAGAATGTCGCCGCTTGCCCAGAATTGCTGAAGTAGCTAAATTAGGGGGAGCATTAGGGTGAAGAGGGTTTAAGTTTGTGCTTTGGTAAATGCTGTGTTTCCTGGAGTACACCCGGGAGTTAGATAAAAACATAAATACTCTAGCTAAAAGTTTGCACTGTAATGCTACTTTCATTTCTAGAATTCAGAATGATAACACACAAGATCCCCAAAACAGAGGGAGACAAAGCAGACTAAGCTCCCTAAGACAGAGGCACCACTCACTCCACCTGACTGTAGGCTGGCTCTCTGAAGACTGCTGGTAGGCCCTTATTACAAGGCTTGCCCATTTTCCTTGATGTATTCCTGGAGGTTTCATTACATGATATAATCTTTAATTAATGATTAATCTTTCATTCCTGGAGACTCCAGGACAATCCTGGAGATTTGGCAACTCTAGTTATTGCACGATTGCCTACAAAGAGCTCAGCCTGCAGACAGAACCAGGAAGCCTCCTTGAAGTTTAAAGTGACAACACAGTTTTCAATACACCACAGCAAACCTTTCCACCTTCTGTAGCAGAAAGTGGGCTGTTCCACGGGTAGTTACTCTTTGCTTGCTGTCCTTTTGTGCAGCAGTGAAAGAAGAGTCTCTCTCCTCTTCTATTCCATTCATTCTTTCACTACTGTTTTTTAAAGCGAAGCTTGCAAAGGAAGACCCTGCACGAGAGGTTGAAATTGCTCCTAGCGACTGCATTTCACATGTCCTGCTACCTTTTATCACATTTGCCACCACATTCGACTAGGGTTTGTGAGTAGCCCTATGTCACACTGGCTCAGATCCCACTTCATAAAGTCTAGCACAGTAGTATGCTCCATTCAAAGATGAGACTCTGTGGGCAGCTAGGTTGATTGGGCTCCAACTCCTATTTCAATTGCCGTTCCTGCCTCTCCTGGTCCTCCTCCTTCTTCAATTGCTGTTCTATCTGCCACTGAATCTGTAGGTCCAGGTTCTTATGGACACCTGGCCCCCTCCAGTCAGGACTCAGATGAAGATTTCTGTGTGATCTGTGGTTAATCTGCAATTGGTTGGATGAGTCTTGGGGTTTTTTGAGACTAGCAGCTTCTGGGGTTTCCCTGTAGCCCAGTGTGAGGCTGTGAGCAATGGCTACGGATCTGAGTCCCCACCCAGGTTCCCTGTAACCTGTGCGGCCACATGGCTGTAAAGCTGCCTATTAAGCCCCATGCAGGGGCTAAGGGCTGCAGTGGGGAGAGATGGAGAGGGGTGAGTTTGATGGGATCTTAATCAAACATAATTCAATATTGATCAGTGTTTGAATTTCAGTCCAGGAATCCAAATAAATTCCAGGCAGGCTCTTACTCTGTCTTTACATGGAATTCCAAATGGCTTAAAATAATCAAAAAGGCCTTTGGCTTTTGAAGATTTCCACGGCACGGCACGATCAGTGAATCACCATTTGTCTTTTAAATTCATCTCCTCAGGTCCCCTGCTTGCCTGCTTTTCCATGGCGAGCTCTGGGCCATGGAATGGCTCAACAGCCCAGAAGATGATGGAGATATATTTCTCCAGAGTTATCCTTTACAGGGAGTAAAACTGAGGTGTTATCAGGCAATTACCAAAAGAACAGGTGATGGAGCAACTTGGAGAAACTATCCTGTAATAAATCAGTCAGGGGTGAACCAGGAAACAGTGAGGGAAAGTCAGAAGGAAGGACCAGCCAGGCACTTTGGTTTTGTTGCAGCTCTACAGAAGGACCATTTTTTGGCTGCTGAGTTGCATCCTGCCGGGCTGTAGTTGTATGTCATGGTGTTATTCAGCAGGGCTCCACTTGGTGGCACTGCTGCCCTTCTTCTCCCTGGCAAAGATGCAGCCAGAACTGGTCATATGTTAGGAGAACAGTAAAGCTAACTTATGGGCAATAATTAAATCTGTGTGAACATTAGTTTGAATAATATTGAATCACTTAGATTTAAAACCCTCTTCTTGCCTGGATTGGCAAAGCTTGGGCGCGCTGGTGGAGATAGTGCCAGGGTAGGCATGAGGACCAACTAGTGCGGGTTTCCAGTGAAGTTTGGCAGGTAGGTGGTAGTGAGATGCTGTATTGACATCTGGCAATTGAATTCCTGTCTCACATGGCAGATCTCCACAGAGCATTCGGTCGCCTGTGTCATCCTTTCCACTTGCCAGGTTCTCCACAGCTGACTCATGCCTAGCAGCTTCACACTGGGGAGATGCTCTGGTTGCAACCGTTGGCAGCCAGCCTTTGGACTCGCTGTGCCTGGAGACACCCCCAGAGTAGACAAGTAAATCTGACATGAGCTGTGATTAGCACTTATGCAATATGGCTTGGTGTGAAGCAAGGCTAAGTGCTACTGGTACCTATTCCTGTCTACACTAGGTGGTAGCACTGGTTTAGCCACACCAATGGCAGAGAATCAGTGGCTGAAAGCCCCAGAGAAGACAAGGCCTTAGATATTCCTACAGATCCTTCACCAAGTCTAAGCAGCAGAAGTGCAAATTAATACAGCTTTTTATGCAATTAAATGTGTGTATATTTTTTTCCCTTTTTTGGTGTGGGGGGACACCCACTTTATATCATTACTGTCATGTCTGTTGTTTTTTAAGAACACTATTTCCTATGGAATCTATACCAAAATATCCTTTTAATTTTTTTTTCCATTCTTTCTTTTGGAACATCATTTCACTAACAGAGTTCTTCATTACAGCAATTTGTATGACTCTCCATCAGAAAATGCACAGGGATTGCAGACAGGGTCAGACCTGAGGTCCCTCTAGTGCAGTAGCATAGCTCAGACAGTGGCTAATACCGGATACTTCAGAAGGAGATGAAAGAAACCCAGTACTGGACAATGCTAGAATAACCCACCCAGTGGGGAAGGTTCTCCTAAGTCCAGGCAGTTGTTAGTTGATTTATGCCCTGAAGCATGAAGGTTTACATCCTTTATAAATGTTTTATCTCATCTAATGTAATGATCAGTGATTTATATAAATGTCAAATCCAAACGAGCTCTTGGCCACAGTAATGTCATGTGGCAATACATTTCTCTGGCTAGCTATGGATTGTGGAAGAACTATTTCCTTTTATCAGTTTCAATGGCATCACCTTTCAGTTTAATTGATTGTCTCCCTTTGGTTTTCTGAGAAAGCGTAAACAGTTATGTTCTCTAAACCATTCTTTATTTTATACATCTCCTTTATAAACTGAAGGGTCCTAATCTTCATCTCTCCTTCTGGAAGGGGGTCTTCCCATGCCTTGGATCATTTTATTGGATTTTTTCAGGACCTCTGCTCTTTCTGCTAGACCCATTTGGAGATGGAGGCAACTAGAATTGAAGACAGTATTCCAGACGAGGGAGTACCATTTATTTCTATAATGTCAGGGCTATTGTCTAGCCCATGCTTTATGCAGCCTCCTCTCTTTGTTTGTTGCATTACACAGAAGTTTTCATTGAGATGCTCAGATCTCTTTCCTGAGTTGATGCTGTAGTTTTAGAATCCATTAAGTTGTAGAATCCATCCAATGAATATGTGTAAAAGTGGTTGTATCTAATAAGTATACATAGAGATAGATGAGCCTGACCCCACTGAAGTCAAAGGAGATACATGAACTTACACCGGCTGAGGATGGATCTGACTTTCCATGTTGAATGGGAGGAAGGGGAGCGGGGGGCGGAGTCAGAGGGCTAGTGGGACATTTAAGGACCTACAATGAGTCCACCTGCGTCCTAGGCCTTTGACATCCTGCCTCATGGGTGCAGCAGGTTCTCTAGAGACCAGATCTCTGTGGTGTCTCGACCCTTGCACTCCTCAGCCCTGTTGCCTGTGCTGGCTCCCTTATTCCACAGTCCCCTGCCCTGTTGCTCTCCCATCAAACACTGCTACCTCCTTAGAAACGACAACGAGGGGATGGAGAGGAGTGGATGTGGCGCAGAGGGTAAGCACTGCGGGGGACAAGCTGGATGTGACCAGGATGGAGTCCAGAGTGTGGAAGGGCATGTTTGGAGGAGGCTCGGGGGTGGCACATGGGGAGTATGAGGGAGGTGTAGACAGATTGCAGAGGAAGAGCAGGGATGAAGACATGGGGGTACAGGGGACAGGTGCTCCCATTTAATGCCAACTAACATCAGGGAAAGTCCCATCTACTGTCTCCACAGCCAGTCTTCAGAGTCAGACTTGGACCCTCACCCTTACCTCCAGCCCTGGGCTCAGTTCCAGTAGTCAGAGATCAGCACTTCTGCACTGAAACCACAGAGACCATCTCTGCTGAAGTCCATGGATCTCCAGATTTCCAGCAGCTGAGGATCTGGGTCCAGAGGGCATCCCTGTAAGAGCCACCCCTGTCGACATTACCACCCTGCTCTCTCCCCATCTCTGGACTCTTGTCCTCTTCTTTACTCTTTCCTACAGCCAGCTCCAGATGCTCCTTTTCTCTGTGCACCTTCCCTAGAGACAAACTGCATCTTTCTTTTCTACTGAAAACAGCGATTACTGGCTGCTTCCTGTTGGAGACTTCCTAAGAGTTCTCTCTTGCTCATCTCTGCTAGCTATAGCTTAAAAACAACATATCTCAAAGTCAGATGGATTTCCAAGAACTGGGAGTTTGGCTGGGTCACTATGGAGGCTGGGTAGCGGGTGGGTTGGTGTACACTGGTACTGGCAGGGCATGCTGTGCGGTGACCCTTAGCTTAGGAACATACTTGTGGAGATAAGTAGTGTGTCCAGACCCACCCGTTGTAAGCTGAAGGAGGGCTGGACAAAGTGCAGCTGAGCAGCCGGATGGCGAAGTAAGTCAAAACACACTAACAAACTGACACCAATCTGCCCATTTTGCAAAGCACACAGCTAGCAGTGCACCCCCAAAGTGTACGCTGGAATGCCCCCTTAACTGTCCCCACCCCGCCATGCTTACTGCAAATGCCAGGGGCCAGTGTGCAGGATTCCCAGTGCTTGCAGCTGGCAGTTAATTTCTGTCTGTCTGTCTGTCTTTCACTGCACCTTTCCTAGCTATGGATTCTCAGGACGCACCCCCAGCCACCATCCTGCCCCCTCACAGTGTCTTTCAGCGAGCCATGGAGTCAGGGCCAAAATCACCTTGCCCAGGGAGAGCATCAGGACAGTGGCAGTAACACTGGGGCCACTGTCCCACCTTGCGGAATCTTCAGAGTCCCTGCCCTGGGGATGGAGCTGTCGGCTGACCTTACCTGTGTGCCATCATCCCCCTGGAGAGCACATTGCCACTCCCTTCCCAGGCAGTGCAAATCCTTCCCGGCAGGTAGGAGCAAATCCTGTGATGGCAGGGTGACCACTGGAGAGTGGTGGAGGCTAAGCCCTGAGGGGGACGTGGGATGGGGTGCAAGTGAGCAGGAGGGCATGGAGGGAGTATGACAGACGGAGGCAAGGAGGTTGCAGGGGAGGGGAGGACAAGAGGAGCGCATGGAGGGGCATGACTAGGAAAAGGACCATGACCTGCTACAGGCTGTGCAGGCCTTAGAAGAGTTAAGAGGGGCACATCAACAGTCTGGTCATGAGCTGGATCGTTCTATCCAGAAGCTGGCTTAGGCCTTGTAAGTGTGCCCCGACAGCCTGATGTCTGTAACAGACGCCCCTGTCTGCTCTTACCCTGAATCTAGCACTGCAGGCTGTCTCCAGCGTCACCGCAGGGATGCTGGGTGAGCAGAGACCCCTCGTGAGTCTCCTTTCTTCTCTTTTGAACTAGAGCAGCTCTCTTAGAAAAACACCTGATCAGGATTTACAAATTGCCAGTGATAGAGAATCTTCCTCCCCCGCCCCTTGTGACCCTAGGTAAATTATTCCAATGGTTAATTACTGTCACCGTTAAAAATGTACACCTTTTCTCCAGTCAAATCTGTCTAACTTCACCTTCCAGCCATTGGATCTTACACCCTTTTTTGCTAGCTTGAAGGGCCCATTATCAAACATTTGTTCCCCTGATAGACTATAATAACGTCACTCCTTGACCTTCTCTTTATTCAGCTGAATGGATTGCGCTCTTTGAGCCTTATCACTAGAAGGCATGTATTCTCATCCTTTAGCCATTCTCCTGGCTCTCCTCTGAACCCACTCCCATTTATCAGCATCCTGCCTGAACTGTGGGCACCAGAACTGGACACAGGACTCCAGCACTTGTAGCATCAGGGCCAAACATAGAGGTAAAATAACCTCTCTAGTCCTACTCAAGATTCCCTTGTTTATGCATCCAAGGATCACATTAATATGAGTGTTCAATAGTGTATGGGGCAGGGGACAGTAAAAATGGCCAGTGCAGTTCTGGACTCTGTATGAAGACCTCACAACATGGGACAGGGCCCTTTCAATGTACCCTTTGGGATTGCATTCTGTTTCAGGCCCCTCTACGCCAGGAAATTGGAGGGAGCAGTTCAGAGAAGATGAAGGGGCTGGTGGGACTCATTGAGGGGGAAAAGGAAAAGAACAAAAATATCTTTGGCCTGGTTAACCGCTGAGTGCAGGCCACATGACAACGATCTGCTGGGCACGGGGGCGGAGGTGAGCGCCAAGGAAGCAGATGGATCATTAAGGGTGCTCTGGAGGGAAGGGAATAATGGAATGAAAGGGAGCAAAGGGAAATGTGCTCTTAATGCAGCCCACATTCCCATTTATTCTATAACACTATCAATTACATTTGGATTATTATTACTTATCCAACCCATGGAGCGGCACGGTCAGCTAGTTCCTAATGGGGAACCGTTACAGGCAACTTATTAACGAACAATGCGTCATTAAGGGGGGAGAGCTTCAAAGACTCATAAATGCATTTCAAAGGACACAATATGCATAGAGCCTGCAATTGTATATCTGGGGGACATGGCAAAATTCATAACGAGGAATAGACTGGGTTCAGTGTAATTAACTAATTCTCGATCAAAGGGGTTTAAGAATGGAATGGTTAGGGAATTCAAATGTGGATTTCCTAACGAACTGGTGTATGCCCGAGCTGTTGGGCATATTTTCTAATGGAAAAAACAGAGCAGCGGATCGTGCCTGTAGTTTCTAGGGAGGTGTAAAGAGCTAAGCCCAGGGAGAGAGCATCCCAAACAGAATGTGGCCCTCAAGAAGCACGGAGCCACATACTGTTTGGGAGAGAGAGGGCCTGATCTTGGCGAGACATGTAGCCTTATATATATTTCTGGTTAGAGCTACCTCACGAGTGTCAGCCTAAGGTAGAGACAGGGCCACGGCAGGTGATTTCTGCTTACATACACCTGTTCTTAGTGGTGTTCAGTTGTATGTGGCGAACATTGTTGGAAAAGTAGTTGTAGCGTCCTGTATCATGTCAGTCTTGATTACCTGTGTGTCAAATCCTCCACCAAGCAGCTGTCTCTTGAGGTGCTGGTACAGTTCCCAGTGCAGTGAGGCCCTGCATTCAGCTGGGGCACCCAGTCACAATCATAATACAAACAGTCAAAGAGAGCATGTGGGCTGAGATCACAGAGTCCCTGAGGGGGAAAAGGCTTGAATTGTACCCTCCTGAATACAGTAGGTTTAATTAACAGCAGAAGCCACCAGGGCCAATCTACACTACTGTAAAGAGCTCACAGTCTATAGGTATATGGGGCAGGAGGGGATGCAGGCACAGAGGTGAGGTGACTGGGAGGTGAATTGGAGGATTGGGCCAAAAGAAATCTGATGAGATTCAACATGGACAACTGCAGAATCCTGCACTTAGGAAGGAAGAATCCCATGTACCGCTACAGGCTGGGGACCAACTGGCTAAGCAGCAGTTCTGCAGAAAAGGACCTGGGGATTACAGTGGATGAGAAGCTGGATATGAGCCAGTTGTGTGTCCTTGTTGTCAAGAGGCTAACGGCATTTTAGGCTGCATTAGTAGGAGCAGATCGAAGGAAGTGATTATTCCCCTCTATTCAGCACTGGTGAGGCCACATCTGGAGTATTGCGTCTAGTTTTGGGCCCCCCACTACAGAAAGGATGTGGACAAATTGGAGATAGTCCAATGGAGGGCAACAAAAATGATTAGGAGGCTAGAGCACATGACTTATGAGGAGAGGCTGAGGGAACTGGGCTTGTTTAGTCTGCAGAAGAGAAGAGTGAGGGGAGATTAGAGAGCAGCCTTCCCCTATCTGAAGGGAGGTTCCAAAGAGGATGGAGCTCAGCTGTTCTCAGTTGTGGCAGATGACAGAACAAGGAGCAATGGTCTCAAGTTGCAGTTGGGGAGGTCTAGGTTGGATATTAGGAAACACTATTTCACTAGGAGGGTGGTGAAGCACTGGAATGGGTTACCTAGGGAGGTGGTAGAATCTCCATCCTTAGAGGTTTTTAAGGCCTGGCTTGACAAAGCCCTGGCTGGGATGATTTAGTTGATGTTGGTCCTGCTTTGAGCAGGGGGTTGGACTAGATGACCTTCTGTGGTCTCTTCCAACCCTAATCTTCTATGATTCTATGACTTGTTCAAGGTCCAACAGCCGGAGTGAGGCAGAACCAGGAACAGACCCTCTGCCTCCACATCTTCGCCTTTTGTTATGTGGGGAGGAAAGTCTTGAACGAAAATACCTCCGTTCCCTTGTAATTCCCCGCACTCGCAGCTCTGCCATGCTGCTAGGACAGTCCCAGAGCTGAGAGGATGTGGAGACACAGTATATTAGCTCTTCTTATGCTGGGGGCTGGCTAGGTCCTTGGCTGCCTCAGAACACAGGGAGTAAAAGGTGGCTTTAAGAAACCTAGTAGTTCAGACCCATCAGGTAACTCTGCCCTGTTGCACACCTGTATTAGCCCTATTCATATGTTAATACACCACATCACCATTCACTCTGTGCTGGTATACACAATATGGAGGATGTGCAATGTGGCCTGGGTAATGTTGTTATGGTGTAAGAATTTGAATTGCGTGACCTTCGGAGGTGGAATTTCTGTTGCATTCCCATTTGTTCCTGGAGGTGATACATATTCATTATTTAAAAAACTACATTAACAGACTATTAAGATTGTGCATAAAAGTCAGGAAATGCCTAAGTTAAGGTCTTGATTATGGTTTACTCTAATTACATGATCACGTATATTTCTCAAATAGTACAGTTTACATCATACCATTGTCTTCTACCCACCTTAGCCCGTCTTGTAATATTTTACACTCCTTCAGTCTGTCTTGCACTAATTTTAATGCTCATGACACTCCACTATCTGAAACAGACCTTTTTATGTTGGTACCTTCGCTCTAATTGCTCCTTCAAGGTGCTGAGCAGTCTGGCCAGGATCCAGCAAAGCACTTAAGTACAGGAATAGCCTCTCTGAAATCAATGATCCCAGAGGTTAATGGCAATGGAGAATCAGGCCCACTTGCTTTAGCTTTATGTAGTCAGCATTGTGCCTGCTGGTTTCTTCTGCCATCTCCCACTGGAATATTCATACAGATTTGTGCAAAATCTTGCCCCAAGAAATTGTATTGCTGTCAGGTCTTATCCTGAACTCACAAGCAGTCAGAATTGGGTTTTTAGTTAAAAATATAATTGTTCTTAGTCTATGAAGGGGGCATCTTCTAGTCCTGCAGTAGTTTCTTTTATTGCAGAAAGTTGGTTTGCTCACTTTACAAAGGAAATGTAGTATGAATTTTCCCTTCATTCCTCTCCTTTTTTTCTCCACGTTTAACAACTGATTTGTGTGTTGCATGAAAGTTACACAGTTCTTTAGATGCATTTGCTATTTTATTTTCTTTCATTCAAAAATATGGCAGTAATCTTTTTGTTAACATGAAAGATAAAGGATTAGTAATGCAAGATGCAGTTTTCTTGTAACCTTCTTGAAAGTAGACTATAGTTTCTTATCTGGCGCTAACATTCATTTTCCTGAAATGAAAAAAAAAAGACTTCTTAAAACGAAATAAACTATATTCGATTCAGACGAGCATTGCTAGCAGAGAAATTTATTGCAGCTAGCAGAATTGAGAAGCTAAACAGAAGTCCTTCTTTCCCAGCAGTGGATAATTTTTAAACAAAATATATATACAAAATTTTGCACATAAAATACAATTGCAAAAAGAAAAGGACCGTGACCAAGTCCTGCATTGATCATAAACTAAATATTACAAGACATGACTATCCAGTTAATTCTACCAACCACGAGTCCAACAAAGCATGTGAAAAATAAAAACCACAATGAGATATGACTTTGCTTGGCTGGTGAGTCTGAAATAGCACTGCAACAGGGAGATCCAGAACCTAGACCTGACTTCCAACTAACTAGGCTGGGACAGGCTGGAAGACTAGGAGGCAATGGAGAAATTATCCCAGATGTAACTCCACTGATTTCATTAGACTGACATCAAGGATGAATTCAACCTAATAGATTAATCTCTAGAGGAATGGCATATTTCATTAACCACTCGTATGCACTGTGGAGGTTCTACCTACTGTATAGTGTAGCATCCTATGGAAGATCAAGTGGTACATGATATGAATTCTTTTAAACTAGGCATATCAAACTCCCCCATCTCCCAAAAGCAACATTTCTGATTTCCCCACCACTACTTAGAACAATGGCCCAGCTCCTCAAATGTGCCTAAATACCTTTTGAGGAACTGGGCCTACTTCAGTAAAGCCTTCTGCTATGCTGGTGGGAAAGTGACCGTTACGTGCCTGAAGGAAGGGGATGGGCTATATAGACCTGTTCTTTTCATCTTTGAATGGGTCACAATTTATATTAAGGTTCCATTTTTAAATGGTTTAAAAGGGTTATTTTATTAATAGATGTTTTCATAAATGATTAGTCAATTGTTCTAGGTTGTCCTAGAGTCCAACAGGTTGTTGGTAGTTAGGGTTTACAACCATCTGAAACACCTTTTGACTGATGTGCATATAATTATAACACATGCTATCCATATCTGCAACATGCTTATAAAATCTATTAACCTGTTTAAACTATGTATAAATGGAACTTAATCTAAAGCATGACCTTAGTTTGTCTAGGCCAAATTCTCAGTATAAATTGTATTGACTTTCTTTTCATAATGAAGTATGTTTTTATAGTTGAAGTATTTAAAAAGTCTGCTGGGAAGAGAGGAGCTGGAATGAAGGTCTGGAACTGGAGGAGCTAGGGGGCAGTGTACCATGGCCCCAGAAGGACTGCAGGACCTGGTAGGACCAGAGGAAAGTGCAGAGTGTAGGCGCTCTGAGCAGAAGGGAATCCTGGGAACACAGGATAACTGGAAGGTGACGTGGATCCCTGGGGCCCGGGGATGACAGTCCAGCTGCCTGTGCCAGCTCCTCACAATTCCCCTGTACGCGTGGTGGCACATTGCAGTGGGGCTTACAGAGGTGAGGTTGATGGAAGACTCTGCCTTTGAAGTACTACTACAGCCTCCACGTTCTGCAGTCTCTGAGAGGAGGACATCACTGGAACATGGCTGAAGCCAAGAGGATGGTGAAGCCTGCTGACTCAGCCCCCCGTGCAAGCTGTTCATCCCACTGTTCTGTTTGTGTACAAGTCCTCTAACAATGAGAAAGTCTTGAGCCGTAGATGGTCTCCTTTGCTCCACTCACACATTTCAATCTTTAGAATTGCAGCACACCATTCAACTGAAGAAGAACGGAGATGGTTGGTTGAATTACCATTAATGTCACTAAGACACTACAATGCTTCAGAATGTCCCGACTCTGATTATGGTCAGATCAATGAGATGCAAAGATCACTATTAATTTTGCTTAATTACAAATCTCATTTCTTCAAAAGTAGCTTATTTACAAGTAGCAATGAAAATGTATGTGAGAGAGAATTTTTGGCTCTAGGAATTTTGGATAGATAGCTAGAAGGTCCCCTGAACGGTTATAATCGCAGGCTGAATCCATTAAAAAAAGGGAGTTATTCAAAAATGTTTCTTTTGCAAAATTATTACGTTTTTAATCAGTAGAATCTTATAGAAAATTCAGTCAGCCCAAATGTGCTAAAATTGGAGCTTACATTCTAAATGTAAAATGAGTGTAAAATCCAAGGATTACTGTAATTTCAAATCTCTATACATCTTAAAGAGCAACACCATTTGGGAGCCTTCATAATTTAGTCATCCTCAGATGACTGTGGCCACTACAACTATTTTATTCAGAATTGTTTGACTAGTTTGTACAAACCAATGCCAGCATTTTGAGTTTTTCACAAACTGTCACAAATATTAATTCAAGTATTTGATATTTCAGAATTTTCAGTTTGAGTGGTGTGATTGGTCAGCTAATTCACATGGTATTGTGTCTATTCCCTGATTGGATGACCTAACCTTTCTATAAATTCTACTTGAACCAAATTTCATTGAGTCGTGAAACAAATGTAATTGCTTGATCAAAGAAGGATCTGAGCTCCTTCAAACTCAGTTCTTAGACTAGTACTAATAACTCATTGGTAGTCTATACACCAAGGCAAAAAAAAGCAGTTGGTTCCAGAAAACATTGAGAATTCTCATAAAGGAAAAGTTGATATTAAAAGAGCCCACTTGCAGAGTTACCTTGAAATCAGGCAATCTTTTTTGGAATTTGCTATGGAAGACCAAGCAGCTAACACCCCCTCCTCCATTTGTCTCATTTTGGCCTACTGTATTCAGAAATCCTCTTCATCATAGATTTCATGTAGTTTTCCTGAATATGCACACACAGATGCCATTTCCCATATTCCTTCAATCTGACCCTGGTTAGAACTGGTGCAAACTCCAAAGAACACAAGGTGTGATCTAGTGACAAAGGGCCCAGGACTCAAAGGACATTGGTTCTAGTCCTAGCTCTTCATGCTTGCTGTGAGATTTTGTGCAAGTTGCTTCCTTCCTTTGTTTATCTTGTCTATTTGAGGTCTGGACTCTTTCTACAGCCCTTAGAACAGTGATAGAATGTGCATATAGAAGGAATAAACAGAGATCAAAGTGGGGGAAATGGAAAAAGAAAAGCTAGGTGGCCCAAGAGAGAAGAAAGGAGCAGGAAGTGAAGCAGGACTGGGAGTGGGGCTATAAGTGTTAGTGCAATGGCCACCATAACTGTGAGCTTCTCCCAGGGTCTCTACGCACTATCAGTCTAAAGTAAACAACTTACATTTCATGGAGGCTTAATTCTCTTTATAGGCAAGATGGAATTAAAACAAACATTGACAGTGAGCCCAGAGTAGTCCTCATGGCAATATGGCTCCTCCTAGCTAAAAGCAGACCCAAGAATAAACAAAAAAGGAAGCCATTCATCCTGAAAGAGGTCAGCTATTCCTGTTCTTCTGCACCAAATGCCAAGAAACCCTATTGCCTCAATTTCAACTCTCTGTATGAGCAAAAGGAGAGCAGTCATTGTGGACTTAATTACTTGTTTTTAAAAAATGTGATGGCTTTTAAAGGGTTAAACGGGACTTACATAAAAAGGGCTGGGTTTAAATAGCAATTAACTAATGGGTCCTCAAGATGCAAAACAAGGTGCTTTTCCCCCAGCAGGTGGATTTGGCTAATGCTGATTTAGCATAATAAGGAGCTAGCATTCTCATCTTCGTTTATAACCTAATTTACTGTGGATACTTTGTTTTGCTCCTGAGAAATTTGATATTTTCTGTTATCCAGAGAAAGAATAATTTCTTTGGATTGCATTCTGCTCTGTCCTCTGGCCTGGACAATTTAAATGAGATTCTAGTTTTTCAGGCTGAAATCTGCTTATGGACTTTAATGGGTCTCCTTGTCCTGTGCTAACAGATGTGTGATTGCATTTAAGGAAAAGTATGTTTTCATCTCAAAGAAAAATCCCCCAAACCCAATCTCCCCACTCTCCACACGGGCACACATGTGATTTTAATATTTTATATATTTCATAAGCTTTTATGCCTCTAAAAGAGAAGTGAATTTGTAGAGCGTTGAGCTGTACTTCAGAGGTAGAAAGTAATTCAGGGTGAAGCCTGTATTAATCTCAGGTGAGAGAGATATTTAAATTCAGGCAACCAGTGAGAATATCAAATGGGGAACTCTTTACAAAAATTTCAAATTGTAATATGCAAAGCTTAAAGAAAAGAAACCCCAAGGAAACAGATTTCCTCTAGAACATTTTGTTCCAAACATCTTTTTGCCATTACTTTTACTTTTTTTTATTTCAAAAACCCTCCCTTTGCCATTTTATATTTTTAAATTAAATCTTTCCATTTTTAAAACGTAATTCTTTATTGCTGCAGGACTGCAAGGGGGAGGGGGAGGGGATGCAGGCACTGGGGGTGGGGAGAACGGCACCTGGGTCAGAACTTTAGCTAGCACAGAAGTAATAGGCAGCTCTGGGGAAACAAAGAATAATTGCTGCTGCCAGGGGCTGCCCCAGCCTGTCTTCTGAGCATAGGCCAACAGTGATGCAAATGGCAAGCTGGAGGTAGCAAGGGCCACCCAATCTGTTCCAGGAACCAACCTCACTAAGCTGTCTGTCAGGACCTGACTGGCCGACTTTGACCCAAAGCCATTAAAACATGCCACCTCAGTCCAATCCCCTGCATCACCACCCCCAATTACCAAGATGGGGGACACAGCACACTGTTCACTGACGGGCCCGTACATTGCATTTTTCTTTCCTTCTGATCATCCTTTCAGATCAGAGTCAGGCTGCCAGTAGCCCTGTGGACATCTGAGCTGCTGGAGCTGCTTACTGACACCCTCAATTAGCCCGTGAGTGGCATGCACGGAGCCACTGAGTGAAATCTCCTGCCACTTTAACAGCACCACCATAAACAGAAGGGCAGCAGCCAAGCAAGGGTGCTTAGATTTACCCCAGCTCGTGGGACCCGGAGCGGTTAAACACCCTGGGAATAGCTCACCTTGCTCCACCACCTGGCTACATAGGACAGAACCCTATGGCTGTGAATTGTGGGGTGGGTGAGCATAGGATGGATGTTACAGCCCACATGCCATGCTGAAGTATGGGCAGAGACCAGTGGGGTTCAGGAGCTGCCAGGTCAGGCCACTTTGGGTGGAGCAAGCACCTGGATCACAACAGCAGGTTGTGGAAGGAGGAGAGAAAAGGTGGACGACTGAAACTGGAGCCAACAGGCTGGCTCCCTCCCACTGGGGCATGGGAGAGGGAAGCAGACCATGTGCTGGTCACAGAAGCAGAGACTGCTGGAGACCCTTCAGTGTCAGGGGCTCCCCTGCTGGCTGCAGAGCATCCAGGCTGTTCCCCTGCAGCCAAAGCAACAACCCCCCACTGCACCTGCCCTCCCATGGGACAGACTGCTGGGGAGTACTCCCAGAGGCGCCCTCCTTGGTGTCCAGCTCTTATCTTCATCGGCTACCTCTCCACTGGGTGACAAACAGCCAAAATAAGGAACAATGGGGCTTGGAAGTGGAACTGTCACCATCTTATAGAATTGGTGACACATAAGGCTGGAAGGGACTTCAAGAGGTCATCCAGTCCAGCCCCCTGCGCAGCAGCAGGTCCACGTAAACCTAGACCAGCCCTGGCCGGTGAAGATGGGAATTCCACAGAAGGGACTTGTCCAACAGCAGGGACTGAAACAGGGACCTCCAGAGCTGAGAGCAGGAGTCACTACAAAGCCAGGTATTCTACCTGGGAGCTGTAACAGTCACATTCTATGTGGACCTGCTGAGCCTGTAACTCATGCTGGCTGGTAGGTTACAGCAGCACTGACAGATTGGATGGCGTGTAACCGCAGAACTGGTTGTTAAGGACAATTTCTCACCAGCTGGAGTAAATGAACCAGCTTTGCAATTTGAGAAGAGGTGTAGAGCTGTGACCGGCGGCAGTTGTGCTGTGGGCAGGGCCAGTGCCTGGGAATAGACCTGCACTGAGCAAAGCCAGTCTGTAACCACAGCAGGCAGGCAGCACTGCATATTTTTTGTTATCCAGAGAAAGAATAATTTCCTTGGATTGCATTCTGCTCTGTCCTCTGGCCTGGACAATTTAAATGAGATTCTAGTTTTTCAGGCTGAGGGTATAAATCAGGGGGCTGTAAATATGCAAACCCCTCAGTTAGGGATGGTTGGGAAAATTATTGAGACAGTATTTGTGTGGTGGTGCACAAAGAACAGAAATGTTTTGGTTGCAAGCTATGACAACTCCATCAGGTAATGCTGCCAGACAGAGGGGGTACAGGAGTACACAGAGCAAATGTGGCATTCTGGAATTTGGGAGCCTGAGAGTAATTGCACCCCCCTCCCCCAAAAAGGAGCATTTTGCACTGTGCTTTAGAAGTTAATGAGAAAGGTTCCTCTCCTTTGCAAATGGGTTACCTTGATGTGCGAACAGGGGAACAAAGATGGTGGGTTTAATAGAAGCTCCTTCCCCTTCTGGCATGGACACATTCTTACTGTTCTCCACTCAGTTCATGGTCATTGTAGCAGACAAAACCCGTAAGCCACCTTTAATTCTGTTTCCCAGAATCCGTGATGAGACCAGCGCTGGCTGATCCTGAACCTACTGCACCTGAACTATTTATTCTTATGCTGACAGTGCTCCAAAAGCAGCATTCAGACTCTGATGCATGCATTCATCCACCTTCTGCCCAACCCTGTGCCCAAGCTAGGGTAGAGGCTGGCCAGGCAGGAGCAATTGCTCTGTCCCACTTCAGGAGCAATCCTCTTGCGTGTTAGTGCACCTGTGTGGGATTTGAGACTTTGTACCCTCTCTCAGATTCCTGTCCATCTGGAAAAAAGAAAAGGAGTACTTGTGGCACCTTAGAGACTAACAAATTCCATCTGGAATAAGCAGACACCTCCTTGAGTGTCCTCTGGAGATGGCGGTAGCAACATTGTGATTTCCCCTGGGTCCATGCATCCATCCATTCCCTGAGGCTCTCTCCAGGGTTCTGGCTGGCTTGGATCAGGCCCCCCAGATCCTGATTGGCTGGTGTGTAGCCAGACTGCTTCAGCCATGCTTGTCTGGCTTGCGGGAACATAGCTGGCCCTCAGAGTCCTTGCAAGGCAGCTGGGCTGGGGTGTCCCATGGTGAGGTTGCCATGGGTGCAGTTTGAGGTACAGCATGTTTGTATTGGCTGCTGGTGCTTGCACCGGGGTGGGCCCCATTCATATTTCCAAGGAGGGCATTTTTCTGGGTCGTCCATCTCACTTTGTCAGGCCCAGCAGCCTCGGGCCCGGGTTGTAGTCTCCTTTTAGTGCCATGTCCACGCAGCATGTGGCTTTATGGGTGTAGTCAGAGGTGAGCCTTGAGCTCAGCTGTGAGGCCAGGTTGACAGTGGCATGCCCCAGTGCTCAACTGTGGCTGGGGGCTACGCAGGGGCTGAGGGAATGGTGTATGCCCTGCCTGACCACATTAGACCTTTGCTTGTGGCTCTGGATGGCGGACAGCCCTGGCTGCTGGCCTGATGCTCAGATTTTGACGTAGAGTGGGAGGGGTGAAGCCACTAAACCCCTATAAAAAGAAAAGGAGTACTTGTGGCACCTTAGAGACTAACAAATTTATTTGAGCATAAGCTTTCGTGAGCTACAGCTCACTTCATCGGATGCATTCAGTGGAAAATACAGTGGGGAGATTTATATACACAGAGAACATGAAACAATGGGTGTGACCATACACACTGTAACGAGAGTGATCAGGTAAGGTGAGCTATTACCAGCAGGAGAGCGGGGGAAGGGAGGGAATCTTTTGTAGTGATAATCAGAACACAATGCCATCCATAGCCTCAGAAACAACTCTGACATCATAATCAAAAAGGCTGACAAAGGAGGTGCTGTCGTCATCATGAATAGGTCGGAATATGAACAAGAGTAACTAGAGGCCTGTTAGTTTGACATCTGTAGTATGCAAGGTCTTGGAAAAAATTTTGAAGGAGAAGTAGTTAAGGACATTGAAGTCAATGGTAAATGGGACAAAATACAACATGGTTTTACAGAAGGTAGATTGTGCCCAACCAACCTGATCTTCTTTGAGAAAGTAACAGATTTTTTAGACAAAGGAAATGCAGTGGATCTAATTTACCTAGATTTCAGTAAGGTGTTTGATACCATGCCACATGGGGAATTATTAGTTAAATTGGAAAAGATTGGGATCAATATGAACATTGAAAGGTGGATAAGGAATTGGTTAACAGGGAGACTACAGCGGATCCTACTGAAAGGTGAACTGTCAGGCTGGAGGGAGGTTACCAGTGGAGTTTCTCAAGGATCAGTTTTGGGACCAATCTTATTTAATCTTTTTATTACTGGCCTTGGCACAAAAAGTGGGAGTGTGCTAATAAAGTTTGCGGATGATACAAAGCTGGGAGTTATTGCCAATTTAGAGAAGGACCGGGATATCATACAGGAGGATCTGGATGACCTTGTAAACTGGAGTAATAGTAATAGGATGAAACGTAATAGTGAGAAGTGTAAGGTTATGCATTTAGGGATTAATAACAAGAATTGTAGTTGTAAGCTGGGGACGCATCAATTAGAAGTAACGGAGGAGGAGAAGGACCTTGGAGTATTGGTTGATCATAGGACGACTATGAGCCGCCAATGTGATATGGCTGTGAAAAAAGCTAATGCGGTCTTGGGATGCATCAGGCGAGGTATTTCTAGTAGGGATAAGGAGGTTTTGGTACCGTTATACAAGGCATTGGTGAGACCTCACCGGGAATACTGTGTGCAGTTCTGGTCTCCCATGTTTAAGAAGGATGAATTCAAACTGGAACAGGTACAGAGAAAGGCTACTAGGATGATCCAAGGAATGGAAAACTTGTCTTATGAAAGGAGACTCAAGAAGCTTGGCTTGTTTAGCCTAACTAAAAGAAGGTTGAAGGGAGATATGAGAGGCAGAGGAATTATTTAAGTTCAATACCAATGTGGACACAAGAACAAATGGATATAAACTGGCCACTAGGAAGTTTAGACTTGGAATTAGACGAAGGTTTCTAACCATCAGAGGAGTGAACTTTTGGAATAGCGTTCCAAGGGGAGGGATAAACACCGGAGAGGAAGAGGAATTATTTAAGTTCAGTACCAATGTGGACACAAGAACAAATGGATATAAACTGGTCATTGGGAAGTTTAAACTTGAAATTAGATGAAGGTTTCTAACCATCAGAGGAGTGAACTTTTGGAATAGCTTTCCAAGGGAAGCAGTTGGGGCAAAAGATCTATGTGGCTTTAAGATTAAACTTGATAAGTTTATGGAGGAGATGGTAAGATGGAATAACATGATTTTGGTAATTAATTGATCTTTAAATATTCATGGTAAATAGGCTTTTTGGCCTGTGATGGGATATTAGATGGGTGGGATCTGAGTTACCCAGGAAAGAATTTTCTGTAGTATCTGGCTGGTGAATCTTGCCCGTATGCTCAGGGTTTAGCTGATCGCCATATTTGGGGTCGGGAAGGAATTTTCCTCCAGGGCAGATTGGAAGAGGCCCTGGAGGCTTTTCGCCTTCCTCTGTAGCATAGGGCATGGGTCACTTGCTGGAGGATTCTCTGCTCCTTGAAGTCTTTAAACCACGATTTGAGGACTTCAATAGCTCAGACATAGGTAAGGTTTTTCGTAGGAGTGGGTGGGTGAGATTCTGTGGCCTGCATTGTGCAGGAGGTCAGACTGGATAATCATATTGGTCCCTTCTGATCTTAGTATCTATGAATCTATGAATCTAAGAGGCTGCTAGGCAGCTCTCCAACACCACTTTCTACAAGCCATTACCCTCTGATCCCACTGAGAGTTACCAGAAGAAACTACACCATTTGCCCAAGAAACTCCCTGAAAAAGCACAAGAACAAATCCACACAGACACACCCTTCGAACCCCGACCTGGGGTATTCTATCTGCTACCCAAGATCCATAAATCTGGAAAACCTGGATGCTCCATCATCTCAGGCATTGGCACCCTGACAGCAGGATTGTCTGGCTATGCAGACTCCCTCCTCAGGCCCAACACTACCATCACTCCCAGCTATCTTCGAGACACCACTGACTTCCTGAGGAAACGACATTCCGTTGGTGATCTTCCTGAAAACACCATCCTAGCCACTTTGGCTGTAGAAGCCCTCTACACCAACATTCCACACAAAGATGGACTACAAGCCGTCAGGAACAGTATCCCCGATAATGTCACGGCACACCTGGTGGCTGAACTTCGTGACTTTGTCCTTACCCATAACTATTTCACATTTGGGTACAATGTATACCTTCAAATCAGCGGCACTGCTATGGGTACCCGTATGGCCCCACAGTATGCCAACATTTTTATGGCTGACTTAGAACAACGCTTCCTCAGCTCTCGTCCCCTGATGCCCCTACTCTACTTGCGCTACATTGATGACATCTTCATCATCTGGACCCATGGAAAAGAAGCCCTTGAGGAATTCCACCATGATTTCAACAATTTCCATCCCACCATCAACTTCAGCCTGGACCAGTCCAAACAAGAGATCCACTTCCTGGTCTCTACAGTGCTAATAAGTGATGGTCACATAAACACCACCCTATACCGGAAACCTAGTGACCACTATATTTACCTACATGCCTCCAGCTTTCATCCAGACCACGCCACATGATCCATTGTCTACAGCCATGCTCTACGATACAATCTTATTTGCTCCAACCCCTCAGACAGAGACAAACACCTACAAGATCTCTATCAAGCGTTCTTACAACTACAATACCCACCTGCTGAAGTGAAGAAACAGATTGACAGAGCCAGAAGAGTCCCCAGAAGTTACCTACTACAGGACAGGCCCAACAAAGAAAATAACAGAACACCACTAGCCATCACCTTCAGTCCCCAACTAAAACCTCTCCAACGCATCATCAAAGATCTACAACCTATCCTGAAGGACGACCCATCACTCTCACAGATCTTGGGAGACAGGCAAGTCCTTGCTTACAGATAGCCCCCAAACCTGAAGCAAATACTCACCAGGAACCACACACCACACAACAGAAGCACTAATCCAGGGACCTATCCTTGCAACAAAACCTGTTGCCAACTGTGTCCACATATCTATTCAGGAGACACCATCATAGGGCCTAATCACATCAGCCACACTATCAGAGGCTCGTTCACCTGCACATCTACCAATGTGATATATGCCATCATGTGCCAGCAATGCCCCTCTGCCATGTACATTGGCCAGTCTCTACGTAAAAGAATAAATGGACACAAATCAGACGTCAAGAATTATAACATTCAAAAACCAGTTGGAGAACACTTCAATCTCTCTGGTCACTCGATTACAGACCTAAAAGTGGCAATTCTTCAACAAAAAAAGTCAAAAACATACTCCAACGAGAGACTGCTGAATTGGAATTAATTTGCAAACTGGATACAATTAACTTAGGCTTGAATAAAGACTGGGAGTGGATGGGTCATTACACAAAGTAAAACTATTTCCCCATGTTTATTCCTCCCGCCCCATTGTTCCTCAAATGTTCTTGTCAACTGCTGGAAATGGCCCACCTTGATTATCACTACAAAAGGTTCCTCCCCCCCGCTCTCCTGCTGGTAATAGCTCACCTTACCTGATCACTCTCGTTACAGTGTGTATGGCAACACCCATTGTTTCATGTTCTCTGTGTATATAAATCGCCCCACTGTATTTTCCATTGAATGCATCCAATGAAGTGAGCTGTAGCTCACGAAAGCTTATGCTCAAATAAATTTGTTAATCTCTAAGGTGCCACAAGAATTCCTTTTCTTTTTGCGGATACAGACTGACACGGCTGCTACTCTAAACCCCTGTGTGGACACACTGATTCAGATTTAAAGTGGCCTTAATTTAATTTATTTTAATTCCTTTCCAAAGTCTCCCACCCAGTTCTTAAAAGGACAGATCCCATTAACCAGATACAAATAATAAAAATGCAACAGTGCAACAAATATTAGCACAACATCCAAATACTCTTCTAAATACACTGGATGGCAATGTAGTGCACTGCCAACAGGGTCCTCCCTGTAGACTTTATACCTTGGTGTATACTTTTTATTGACTTCCACAGGGGCTAGCAGCAGGGTTTGAACCCCACTTTTCAGCGCCACAGGACAGACTTTTCCCTGTATAAGCTACAGGCGTAACAGATGTAGATGTGACTGTGATTGTTGACAAAGCCCAGAGTTGGCTATACTCCTGAGGCATTGATGCCCCTCACACAGATCAGGATGTGGGAGGGGATGGGATGGCAGGCCAGCTGGGTGAGCCAATACCGGAGGATTGATCTATAGTCCTTGCGGCTGGTATTAGCCATGGGAAATAGGCTCCCACACTTTCTGTGGGAGCCCTAGGGCTGCCTGATTGGAGCTGAGAGATGCTATATGTGACGGGTTCGGTCACAGAGACCCCCTTGGAACTGTCACCTGACATGCTGAAATTACCTCTGAGCCCATTTTCCCTGCCAGCTTGGGACTCCAGAACCCTGCCTTGTTGAGCCAGACACGCTACTCCACTGCAACACAGACCCAGGGTCTGAGCCACGCCCCCAAAGCTGCAGACTTTAACTGAAAACCACTCAGCAGGTATTCCTATCTCCATCACCCAGACACCCAGCTCTCAATGGGATCCAAACCCCAGATAAATCAGTTTTACTCTGTATAAAGTTTATACAGGGTAAACTCATGAATTGCTCCCCCAGGTATTAATCACTTACTCTGGGTTTAATAATAAACAAAAGTGATTTTATTAAGAATAAAAAGTAGGATTTAAGTGGAGTGACATGGTCGGGCCAGACGGCTATAGGAGAGTAATAGAAGGCAGATATATTAGCCCCAGGCTAAGTAGGTCCTTTTTCCCTGGGTAAGGTAACAGGGAAGGTTCCAGAACAATCAGGAACCTTCTGGAGACAATTAAGACAGGCTGCAGCCAATCAACAAGCTGCTAGAATAAATTAAGGAAGGCAAATCAGGGCACCTGGGTTTTAAAAAGGAGCTCACTTCAGTTTGTGGTGTGCGTGTGAGGAGCTGGGAGCAAGAGGCACTAGGAGCTGAGAGTGAGAACGCGGACTATTGGAGGACTGAGGTGTACAAGCATTATCATATACCAGGAGGAAGGTCCTGTGGTGAGGATAAAGAAGGTGTTGGGAGGAGGCCATGGGGAAGTAGCCCAGGGAGCTGTAGCTGTCACACAGCTGTTCCAGGAGGCACTCTAGACAGCTGCATTCCACAGGGCCCTGGGCTGGAACCCAGAGTAAAGGATGGGCCTGGGTTCCCCCCAAATCCTCCCAACTTCTGGTCAGACACAGGAGGAGTCGACCTGAACTGTGGGTTCAGAAAAACAGCCAAGCTGAGGGCTGCCATGAAGCTCCAAGGCGAGCAAATCCGCCAATAAGCGCAAAACCCACCAAGGTAGAACAGGAACTTTGTCACAGTGGTTTCAAGTAATAACAGACAGAACAAAGTAAGTTACCAAGCAAAATAAAACAAAACACGCAAGTATAAGCCTAATACATTAAGAAACTGAATACGGGTAAATCTCACCCTCAGAGATGTTCCAATAAGCTTCTTTCACAAATTAGACTGCTTCCTAGTCTGGGCCCAATCCTTTCTCCTGGTACAGTTCTTGTTAGTTCCAGCTCAGATGGTAACTAGAGGATTTCTCATGATCGCAGCCCCCTTTGTTCTGTTCTACCCCCTTTTATAGCTTTGCCCCAAGGCTGGGATCCTTTGTCTCTCTGGGTTCCCACCCCTCCTTCTAAATGGAAAAGCATCAGGTTTAAGATGGATTCCAATATCAGATGACATGGTCACATATCACTGTAAGACCTCATTCTTCATTACCCACAGGCTGGCCCCCATGTCCACAAGAAGGCTTGCAGGTAAATAAACCATCTACAGCCAGTTGTCCTAGTCAACGGGTGCCATCAAGATTCTAAACCACCATTAATGGCCCACACTTTGCATAATTACAATAGGACCTCAGAGTTAACTTAATATTTCTAGTTTTAGATACAAAAATGATACATACATACAAATATGATGACCACACTCAGCAGATTATAAGCTTTGTAATAATACCTTACAAGAGACCTTTTGCATAAAACATATTCCAGTTACATTATATTCACATTCCAAGCATATTTTCATAAAGCATATGGAGTGCAACATCACAATATGTTCCAAATGTTTATGAAACTGATCAAGTCAGAAAACCTTGTCCATTTTGTGAGTGATTTTCTGAGCTTTTCACTCTGACTTCTGGGGCTAAGTGAGCTTCCACTAAGCCAGGAACCTTTGACGTTTACCTATCACTACCTTTTTCACTTTCCGAGACCTAGCTTCATTGTTTTGTTTCTCTCCTGCAACAGTTTGGCATCCCTCACACATACTGCAGTACCATGAATTCACTTATCTAGATGCTGGTTAAGAATATGCCATCAGTTACAGCAACAGAAACAGAAGTCTGGCCTCAGGTCCTGATAGGCAAATAAAGGAGGAACATATAATGAGGATTCCTATGTTGTTTCTTTAAATCAGCAATGGGAAGTCAGAGAAGAGTGGATCCAAGCAAGGCTCTACAAAATTCTTCAATGACAGAGAGGGAGAGACAGAGTTACTTTAATGATGAAGCTGTTTCCTTATTCTAATAAAGTACCTTGTTCAGTGTTAGTAGAAAGCATCTCTTTCTGTGATTCTTTATCACGGCATGTTTTTCAGCTATTTTGTACTTTGAAGTTGTTAAATAGGCTCTGTTATTCATTTGAGATTTAAACAGCTTGTTAATTTATTGCTGAGGGTGTGGGAAATCAACTTAATAAATGTGCATGGTATGTTATGTATTATAACACACCCACAGAGGGTAGCATTTATTCGTATGTGAGCCCCATATTGATATCAACCATCAAGCTGAAAACCAGCTCCCAGGTCAGTGAACATGGTGACAGATGACATGCTATTATTATCAGCTCTGTCAATTAATTAAATGATACATTATGCTTATGAGGATGAAATACAGAGACACTCTAGATTAAGTGTCTCAATTAAGTCTTTAATTTAGATTTAATAAGTGAGTTATAATATGTTAATAAAAGATCAATTAGTTGTTGAAAGAGCATTGATCCAGGTACAATAAATACATCAGGGAGACATCAAGTTGACATTGAAGTAACTGGAGATTGCATGAACAACACATGTACAATTAGGCTTTTAATACAGTAAAACTGTAATGAAGCTGACACATTTCACTGACATTAACTCGAGAGTGTAGGAAAGCTGTGATGTCTCTTACGACATGTCCACATAATAGTTCAAATTTCTGAGGTGGATTCAAGTCTTCCCACCTGGAAAGCAAAAAAGAAAAGGAGTACTTGTGGCACCTTAGAGACTAACAAATTTATTTGAGCATAAGCTTTCATGAGCTACAGCTCACTTCATCGGCTGCATTCCAAAAATGCATCGGCTGCATACCTGGAAAGCAATAGATCTTCTCACAGACATATTTTGGTGAAGTTGTGGCAAATATGTGTGACAGAACTTAAAATGTTTGTAATGATAAAACTTGACCAGCTTTCGTTATATATCAAATATATGTGATGGCCCTAATTTGAAATATATTTGAAATGAATGACATCAGCAGGTGTAAATCAGCATAGGTCCATTGATCTTAAAATTTTTTCCCAGTGGTCCCATAGCTGCCTTCCTCTGGGATTCCTGTACCTTCTTTATCTGAATTAGCTGAGACTGGAATTCTTAGAGACAGGAGACTAGGCTGAATGGGAGCTTGGTCTGATCTAATATGGTAATTTCTATACTCTTATGGAGCTGCACTGCGTTATACCAGCTGAGGAGCTGGCCCTATATTTCACCAAAGCATAAACGTAAAATGTCACAAAAACCAGATAATTTTGTAATATTTTAAATATATTTATAGATTTCATCGATTGCTCACACATCTGTCTGAGTACAATTTTAACTTAGCATGGCATGAATCTATAGGGAATGTTTGTGCTCTCTGTAGGTAAACCTAGCTCAGTAGTTCTTGTAACCCTAGAAGATATTGGGGAGGGTAGTCCGTTTTTCTTTTATTAGGGACATTTTTCGGGAAAATTGCAAGTCATAAATGGAATCTGAGCCTCCAACTCACTTTCTCCCATATACACGTAAGCATTCCTCTGCAGTGAATCCAGCTGAATATGGATGATATCATTACATAGAGCCGTCCTTTCAAGAACACACAACTGGGTTTTTAAAGTGGCAACTTATAGCATACAAATGATGGGTTTCAAGGAAATAAGAAGATGATTTGAATAGCACATATTTCTAGAATAGAAGATTCCTCTCCCCACTTCTCCATTTCTAATATCTTTCCAAGGGGCGGGTGTATTCTAAAAGCAATCAAAACACTCCTCCTAAATACGCGCCAGGCATTAACAATGGCAGAGTTAAGAAGGTTAGAAGACTCAGCTGTCCCAGCAACATGTTGTTGAGTTGAAATGAGCAGGAACCCCAGATAATATAAGAAAGAGACGGAGGGAGGAAAAATAATAAAACCACAAGAGGGAAAATACCAAGAGATTGAAAAAGAAAAGGAAAACCCCTTTTTATTTGTTGTTTCATTAGGTTGAATCTGATTTTATAGTCTCTAAAAGAGGCTAAAATATAATCTCTTTTGGTGTAATGTGTGTGTTAAGAAAATGTGTCATCAGCAATTCTTCTATACTTTACAGCAGCATTAAAAAAAATTAGCAGGGATATTCATGCAGAGCAGCAAAGGGAAACAAACAGGCCCATATTTCAAGCCTGGGTTCTCATTTAAGATTTGGTGTTTTAAAACTTTTTATTAACATTTTTAGGGCCCCATTGCACGACATGATAAGATGCACTGTAGAGGCTCAAAGTTAGCACACCAAGCCCACTTCTGCTTTTACATTCAAAAGAAAGGTGAGGAAATCAAGACTAAACAAGAGGAAGAAAGTCTTGGAATATGTATCTATCTGTCTGTCTAGCTTAGGGTTTTCTAGATTAGTAGGTTTCAGAGTAGCAGCCGTGTTACTTCATGATTTGAGGACTTCAATAACTCAGACATAGGTGAGAGGTTTATTGCAGGAGTGGGTGAGTGAGATTCGGTGGCCTGCATTGTGCAGGAGGTCAGACTAGATGATCATAATGGTCCCTTCTGACCTTAATATCTATGAGTCTATGAGTATATTATGTACTGCACTAGCGCCTAGAGGCCCCAACTGAGCCCAGGGCCCATTGTGATAGGCACTGTACAGACACATGGCAAGAGACAGTCCTTGCCCCAAATTGCTTACAGTCTGAAAAGACCACAGAGACAACTGTGTGAGGGGAAAAAAGGTATATTAGCCCCATTTCACAGATGGGAAACTGAGTCAGAGACAGCATGGCCTTGTTTGCCCAGATTTTGACCATCAGTGTAACTTCATGGTGAAAATGTCCAATGTAGACGGGCTAAACCTCTATAAATACAATCTACGCCAGTGCAGCCTGCCCTGATTTCAACCAGGGGTGAACTCCACTACTGCAAAACGGCTGGGAACTGATGGCTGTACCCAGGGCAAATCCTCAGCAGAGACAAGGCTAGAGTATCTATGCATAGTCCAACTAATCAGATGTTCATTTGCCGTGGGAGTGTTCCTTGTACATCAAGTGTCAAGTTACCTGCATGGGTGTGACTATGTAAATGACTTGGTGTAATGTTAGCATGGGAGTAGGTATGTAAATGAGTTTGGGTAAAGGTGTGCATGTGGCCATGTAATAAGCTGATGCTGGATGGGCATATTTATGTAAATGAGCTGATGTAATGTTGCTATGGGTGAGGCTATGTAAATGAGATCTATTGATACCAATATGGGAGTGGCTATGTAAATGAGATGATATGACGTTGGTAAGGGAGTGGCTATAACAGAGTCTATTTCAAGCTCATACCTGACAACATCTTCCAACACAAAAGTAGAATTAAAATGTACTTACATTCTAGTAGCTGGATATGCAGAAGAATTAGAGCATCGGCTGGGGGCCAGGTAGCTGCATGCTTCTCTCCCTTGCTGAGGGCTGACTAGGGTGTCCAGGGTCTGGTAAGCACATAATAACTCAAGTGCCACTAGGCTGCGGGCAGGAAGTCGGTGTGGGAGCTGGTGCTGAGGGAGGATGTCTGGCGGTTGTGGAGGAGGGAACCTGGTGGCGCATGGCAGAGATAAGTACACATGTTCAACCTTAACACTGGTATTTCCTGTCTCCAGATCCTTTCCCTCTGTCTTTTTGACAGCACATGTTCCTGGAGGTGAGTGCCTCTATTTTTGGGTGCTCAAACTGAGACACCCTAACGGGTCCTGATTCTCAGAGGGCGGGTGTCAGCGCTGTCTGTTAATCAGGCCCCTTTATGTTGTCTCTGATTGGGCACCCAAAAATGGTGCCCCTCCCCCCTGACCCACGAGTCACTTTTGAAAATCTTGGCAGTGTTTGGTGTGGCGCTTTAGAGATGTGTAGGTGTTAGATAGCCGGGCAACCTCTCTGCTCATCTGGTTACAGGAAAGAAACGTCCCTTTCTGACGTGCAAACGTGATGCATTACAATGGGTCTATGTGGTACCAGGAGAACAGCTCAGCCCCTGACTGAGTTCTGATCAAGGAGTTAGTTTGGCCTAGAAAAACACAAGCCACTGTTACATGGAGCAGGTTTGGATTCAGTGGCTCAGGAAGAAAACACTTGGATTGGGTAGAAGAGAAAACAGGAGCCTTCAGTGAGTTTAGAGAAACACAATAGGGATTTCCTGTAGGAGCCCTTGGCTGAGCACTAAGGCCATAAGGGGAATCCACACTTGTACTCAAACCAGGTCATTATTATCCTGTGTTATTTACCTTCTAGCAGTTATAACAGGAGACTGGACTCTCCTTGGCTGTCTTAACAACCAGGATGAGACACTGGAAGCAGCTGATAATGGCTGACCTAATGACAGAACCAGTCTGTGAGAGCCTCGGTCACTGAGTTTGTCCTGCCCTGTTTTAGAAAATGAGTCTCGGCGGCTGACGATGATGATTTACACCAGCGTCAGAGCAGAATCAGGCCCTTTATTTCTTGTTTCTGGGATGGCCTGTGCCTCACTTCCCTGGGCCTAGTCAGGAGGCGGAACACTGCTGGCCGAGAATTGCTCACTGGAACCAGCTGCCTGCAGCTTGAGTCCCGAGGGGATGGCCTGTCTCCTGAGACCATGGGAAGTCAAGGTCTAAAGCCACCTTCGCTCTTGCGGAGAGCTGCACACCACCAGGGGTTTCCTTGTCGCAGTTCTTCTCTCAACTGTTAATGGTCCTCTGCCATCCAAAGCACATGGCCGGGGCGGAAATTCCTGTGCTGAGAGGTTCTGTGCTTCTCTGCCTAGTGCATGATTCATTTCTGTGATCAAACTGCTCCCCTCCCCTCATACAAGCAGGGAGTCCCAGGAAGAAGGGAGGCTCAGAACTCAGCATAAGGGGCAGGGCAGCTTCACACTGCCCGGGGCAGCGGCAGAGCCCCAGAATGCCCCTCACAGCTTCCCCAGCACCCCAAGGGATTTGCTGTGGGGCCAGTACTCTTGCCTCCCCATGGGGCTGCTGATAGGGAGAGCGCAGCCCCGTGCAGCTCTGCCTGCTCATTGGAGTGGACCTCCAAGGGGTGAAGGCATGCACACACTAGCTGTGCAGCCAAGGGCCAGGCAGCACTGGACTCCTGAGGGCTACTAGATCAGCTGCTGCAATTAGAAGAGCTGCTCAAGGGCTAGTGGCTTGGTCCTCAGTATGATGAGTCTAGGGTGACCAGATGTCCCGATTCGATAGGGACAGTCCCAGTATTTGGGGCTTTTTCTTATATAGGCGCCTGTTACCCCCCACCCCAATCCCCATCCCGATTTTTCACACTTGCTATCTGGTCACCCTTGATGAATTACATAACTGCACCATCCCAGGAAGGCACGATGCCTCATAAAATCCCCTCCTGTAAGGCACAATTTCTTGGAGCTCCTGTTTGCGTGTGGAGAGTGGTGGGGAGGGGAATATGTTGCGCCAACCTGTTACATATCACCATATTCCCCCCTTGCAGCTCATAGTGTGCTCCTTCCACTCCCTAGCCCTTGATCGCAGAGCTGGTGGGGTATTGGACACGCTACCCCATCCCTGCCTGGACCAAAGAGCTGGGTAGGGGTTGTTGGCTGCGTGCAAAGGCCGAGGGCTGAGGCTGTGAGTTCTGATAAACATTTTCCAGTGTGTCTACTGGGGGCCTGATCTGGCTACCCGCGGTAGCAGTCGGTCATGTAAGTAATCCTGGAAACTCACTGGGCAAGAGTGAGTGATGCAAGGCCAGCCCCTGAACTTGCATGTGAAGAGCAGGGCTTCCTATTTATCATGGGAGACCACCTGGATGGCCCTGCTGAGCAGCTTTCAGACCCAACAGCACAAGGTAGGGGGTTGAGGATGCTACAGACCAGATCAGGCCCTTAAACCTCTTGAAGGATCAGGTCCATTAAGGAGTCCCTCTAGCGTTGACCCAGTGCCCACTGCAGCCTGTTGAGACTGACATGGCATTCTAGCTGATGCCAGCCTTAACCTACAGCTGGAAATACCAGTGAGATAGGGGCCTAAGTCCCATTTTACAGTTAAATAAAGCACCAGAGAGAAACACTCTAGATTCTGAGGCTGGCAGAGGTCCAGGTTAAGTGATCTTAAGCATGCGTTAATAATCCCATGATTCATTACAACACGTTCAAACAAAGTCAACTTCCACATCTGGATGTGAAAGCTGGAAACCCAGCACAGGTGCATATGGGCGTCTCAATGCCACCCAAAGCAACCCCCTCTGAAAACTGCTAGGTATCAAATAGAACGAACAGACAATAAGTGCTGAGATTCACCAGAGAGTGCCACAGCCCCTTCTCTTCGACATGATCCAGAAAAGAAGATGGAAGTATCTGGGACATGGGCTGAGACTGAAGCCGAGCATCCGCCATGGCAGGCATGCTATTGGTCAGCTGGAGGAACCCACAACTGGGGCTGACTGAAAGAATTCTTCATTGAACCGTACTCCTAGAGGAAGAACGTTTGGATGTAACAACATGGAGGATATGCAGAGAGCAGTCCAGGATAGACAGGCCTGGCAGAGCTTGCTTCTGCCCCCAGCGATGTCTGATCAAGGGAAGAATCCGGGCTCTGATTGAGAACTGTCCAGCCCAGGTTTAAGATCCACAGTGATAGTGTTTACCCTGCTATGAGCTGCCTTTCACAGCCATTTAAAAAGTAAGTGGGCATTGGACATGCTGTTCAATGTCTTCAGATAATTAACAACCCTAATTGCTATTTCACCCTCTAATTGCCCACACTTTGAGCTAACCAGAGAGGATGCCATTACACACCACACTCCCAAAATTATCCTCAGAAAGGAATTCTGAATCATTTCCAGCACGGCTGTATCAGACAAACCCCAGTTTTCATGGATTCCCAATCTCTGATTCATAGATTTAAGCCAGACGGGACCACTAGGATCGTCGAGTCTGATCTCCTCCATCGCAGCAGCGTTTCTTGTACAAAGACATCTGTGACAAATATGGCAATTTTCTGCAATGTCTTTGGAAGATCTTACTGTATTAAATGTATGTATCAGGGATGTGGGCCAGGGATTGTATGTAATTCCATGGGGGAGGGTGACCACAGCCCACCCAGGCCTGGAGCTAAGAACAGTGGTGCAAATTCATTCAAGATGTATCCCCTCCAAAGAGGCACCATCTCCTGGGAAGGCTCAGATATACTGGTTCAAGCTGGATTCTCTAGCCATCATCAAACACAGCAAGGACTTTTGGATAAATAGCCTGAGTTTAAAGTGACTCAGGGCTGGCTTTCTGACCCAGTAAACAGACAGACCCTTCTGTCCAAGGGCAGCCCAATCCTTTCTGGGAAGGGTTGGAAGGACTGACACCAACCAGAGTCCTTGTGGAGATGGGTTGGGACAGGTGATCCGTGGGAAGCATCTTAGCACGCATGTAGGATCTTTTATTATTTTTAATATGTTTTCTCTGTAAAGCTTTCACCTTAAGAACCGATAGGCTTGCCTAGAAAGAGTTGTGCCATGACTTCTCAGCGTGGGCAATTAGGCTGGGTATCACCTCTGAGGGGGGAGCAAAGCAGGCCTACTTAGGCAGTCTGATGTGCTGGGGAACTCAGTGTTGGCAGGGAACTGTGCAGTCCGGAAAAACCCTGGTCAGGAGGGAGGGAGACGCAGGTCTCTGCTCCAAAGAGGTGACAGCTGGAGAGCCAGGAGCCTAGAATGGGTGGCCTGTCTGGACCATGGATGGGAGAATATAGGTGCAGTGGCCTTGAGCTGTAACAAAATCTAGTCCGGATTTAAAGACTTCAGGCACTGGGAAATCCATCACATTTTTGGGAAAGTTGTTCCATCCTCAGTGTTTAAAATTTGCACCTTATTTCCAGTTTGAAGTTGTCAAGCTTCAACTTGCAGCCACTAGATGAGCGATTTCACTGGTACAGAATAATAAGGAGTAAACTTTTGTCTCAGCTCCCCATAATATAAACAGCAACGATCTTGCGCTACCACCAGGAGTAAACTGAAAACACGCAGTGAAGCCCAGGCATCATGTTTTTGCATTTGTACCCTCCATTTATCCTGTTAGTGGAATGCAATCCCCAATAAGAACTCCACTGGGATGGGGGCAAGCAACCCTATTTCCACATGCTGCTTTGCCAAAGCATAAGCAGCTGGAAACGGATCCGAGTTACTACAATCTCCCTGCTGCCCACTAGGGGCTGCTGCTGCATTTGCAGAGTGGCCAGCAGCTGCCTATATTCCTGTGCTCCCCACTCGCAGACCAGGAGAGCCCTGCTCCAGTAGCAGGGAGAGAACTGGGTGGGCTGGGCTGGCTTCGCATGCCAGCCCCCTCTCCACATCCCTGCCAGAGCAGGGACAGCAGCAATGCAGAAAAAGCAGCTTCCCTTGAAGGATGGAGCTTGGTGGCATGGGGCTGCTGGAGTATGCCGTGCGGGGAAGGAGAGGGAACAACCCCCTCCCACCCGAGCAATTCCCCATCTTTATGACCCCACATTTTCAAATGTCTGGCAGAACAGATGAGTCTTGGGGGAAGGCCTGAAGGTGATCACATTTGGACTGGGGGGTCGGAAGTGAATTCCAAACAAAGAAAGGTGACGGTTAATCTGTGCCTGGGGCAGATGAAGGTTGCATGGCACAGACGATTACAGGTTCTTGCTGTTGTCTGCATAAGAGCCATTCAAGAGCTGCTATTTCTGAGCAGTTGTTATACCAGCCTCAGATCTTCAGAAATGAAGAAGTCTTCCACATAGGCAAAGAAAGCCATTTGGCTCCAAACTCAGACAGAGGAAACAGTTTCTGAGGCTTGGAAAGGCTTACTTTTACCCCTGCCAGCCCTAACTAGGTATCCATATTGAAAAACACATACATCTCTCTGAAACCATTCTCAGTAGGGCAGTCCCAGAGCACATGTATCAACGAATTAGGGGCTTTGCTGTACCACCAGTGGTTATTCCTTTATGCTTGCCTTAAATAAATATGGTGGGAATCTATTGTATTTTACAGTTTTTTCCCCTCTAATGACCATAACTATAGATTGGTGGAGGATAGTTTAATATTATGGCCAATATTAATTCTACTGGGATATGGGAAGAGTGTTCCCCACTCAGTTTTCCATGAAGAATGCAAGCTATCTAGGCTGTTGTCCTCACTGGTAACATTGTAAGAGAGGGCCTGTCAGATTCACCAGTGCTCTCCAGAAGTTATCACAGATATGGTGATTCCAGAACAACCAAAGCATTAAGATCAAACAGCTGGTCCAGTAAATGGTTTAACTGTAGATGCTACCAAGCGCATGAATCCTTGAGATAGGACCCCAATATTTCAAATGTGTCTGTTTGACAATTAGGGGAACATTTCCAAAAGCCCCTAAGTGACTTAGACACCCAAGTCACACTGAAATAACTGGAACCCAAGCATCTAAGTCACTTAGGGGCTTTTGAAAATTTTATCCTTCAGCATTTAGGCCCAGACCCTCAAAACGATTTAGGTATCACAATTCCATTGGTTTCATAGGATGTAGGTGCCTAAATACCTTTGAGGCTCTGGCTCTTAAGGACTGATCCTATGCGTGCTAAAATCAATGACAAAGCTCTCAGTTTCATGGAGGAGGATCAGACCCTGAAGGTGTATTTGCCAGGACAAATAGTAAATAGAACAAGAGGTCTTGTCCAAAGAAACATATAACATGCCAGTTCTCCTGCATTTACAGAGAGCTTCTTCTTGTAACTAACTGATCAGGGATTACAGACTTCTTGTAAGAGATCGGTGCATGTTTGGTCCAAGGGAAGAATTTACACAATTCCTAAATGTTATAACTAAATTCCATCTATTCCCAAATGTTAGTCTCTCAGCAAATACTCCAGCCGTTGCAGCCTGATGTAGTGTGACCAGTGAATAAGTCCTTGGAATAGGTAACCTATCCCACTGCCTCAGGCAAACCCACCCAGAGATGTGTGATCTTAATATCATTATACAGAGAAACCATTAAGGAGTAAAACATACCTGGCTCTTCCAGAAGGGCGCTGGTAATATATAACCTGCAAAGCTAGGACTACAACTATAGCTTCTACGATGGACTGTATTTCCCAGCATGCCATACTCCCTTCAATCACAAATTGAGGGCTGCAGGGAAGTAACAAGATCCAGACTTGTCCCTTATGACTGACCAGGGAGAGGTGTTCCAGCCCACTGTGCTCACGGATCCCCAGTTTTGGGCCCTCAGCATGGAACTCTTTATACACTATAGGCCTTCCCTGAATCCATCTCCCCCACTCAGTGCAACAGCTACCTATCCCCCTCACAGCTCCCTGCCCTGGGGACAGGGGAGACAGACAGAGTTAGGGTGACCAGACAGCAAGTGTGAAAAATCAGTACAGGCGGTGGGGGGTAATAGGAGCCTATATAAGAAAAAGACCCAAAAATCAGGACTGTCCCTATAAAATCGGGACATCTGGTCACCCTAGACAGAGACCCTGCCTCTCCATAGTGCTCTGCTCTCTGCCCTGAGGGGGCAGATAGGCTGAGCCCCCTCTCCATTCGGTGCCGTTCCGTGCCCTTAGGGGGTAGATATGTAATCGGTGTCTGAATGAGCCCTCCCCTGACATCTAGTGATAAGTGGGGGGAGGGGGGAAAGACTTCAGGAGCTCACTGTGTTTGCATAGATACGCCTACTCTGCCTAGGTGTGCAGCAGATCGAGCTGCTTTGCCCAAATGATCAGTTGTGGCTGGTTTTGGGTTACAAATCGCTCTAGTGTTGAAAGCAGGGGTAATGAAACATTGCTATCCGGACTGTATGAGTAAAGGGCAGCAGAACTGTGCTTAGCATGCTCTGACTGAGGGGGGACCCTAAACAGCATCTTGCTTGCAAAGCAGGGGGTAGGGATGCCAAAGCTTATTAATTATGAGTAGGGGGTAATCTAGCTGGTATTTGAGCTGTCCCCTTCTGATGTTTAGAATCATCTGAGAGTCCTTGTTTCTGCTCAGTGACTTTTTTTTTTTTAGAGTTAATGTTGTTCGTAAGGTGGTCTAGGGCTAAGACCTTGTGTTGGAAGAGTGTAGTAGTAGAAGGCTGGGCAGACGCTATACTAGCAGTGGGGTTCCCCAGTGCAATTACTGGGAAGTGGGTTAAATGGTGGAACCTCAGAATGTGATATTGCAGAAGTGGCAGGCAGTAGCTAGCAGTGGCAGAGAAAAACAGCTGCAAGCCACAGGCAGGGGTGGAGATGTTGCTCAGTGCCTCCCCCCCTTTCTGGTTTGGAGGTGAACCCCATGAATGCACCTCTGGAAGCTGGGTCATCGCTCACCAAGGACCAGGCCTCTGTTGCTACCGACTCCACCTGGCAGAAGAGTTACCAATAGACTGATCCCCAGCATCTCCACTGGGTACTGCTCCCTGCCTGGAGGGAGTGGGAGAAATAGACTGATGCCCCCTCCCCCACACTGTGTGTCTGCTGCTCCCTGACCTAGGGGGGAGGGGCAAATGAGTGTACATGTCAGGTTTTTGAACTCTGGGGGTTGGTGGGACTGCCTGATCCCCTACCTTCCCCGCTCCCCTCCCCCATCTCTTTTCCTCTGACCTCCCTACTTCCCAAGGGGTGGAAGTTGCCTTTCCTTCCCTGTGTCATTTGGCCTCGCTCTTCTGTGCCATCCCTCAGTCCCTCTGTAAATAAATATCTCCCTTTGTTATATCCATTGTACTTTTCCTGTGGGTGTGTGTGTTCATTCTGCGGGGTTTGCAACAGGTGCCCCTGGGATGGGAAGAATTTTTCCTGCTGCATTCCTGCACGCGCAGTCTCTTGGCCAGAGCTGCTGCAGAGCAGACTCCATCTTGGCCACGAGGGCGCTAAAGTTACACTTGGTGGCCCGTATGTGGACTTTGCAGTACATACATGCACACACAGCTAAGCTGCGCACCCTAGGCTCTCCTTCACAGAGCAAAGAAACTCCTGAGTGACTTTCATCTAAGTTTAAAAAAAAAATGGAGAGGGGATTACTAGAAGACCTGTGCCGAGGAGCACGAATCCCAATAACCAAAGCTGTACTGGTGGAGGGGTTCCCAGAAGAGATGGAACCAAATGACATTGAGGAGAGCCTGGATGCAGCTGAAATACTGGGGAGAATGAAAGTCCACACCCGTATTTAGAACCACGAAGTGAAGGGCATGGTAGCACGATGTACTCACTCCAAGGAAACAGATCTTGACAAAGTGCCCGAAGAGATGCAAGTAGGCGATATTTATTTACAAAGGGATGAGAAGAGAAAAACAACAAGGGGAAGTATAGGGGGAGCGGTAGAACAGGGCTGCATCCAAACGAAGGCCCCACAGGCCCAGTGGTAGCACAGTCTGAAAGGGCAGGCGCTGAGCAATGCGTCTGCACACAGAGTTCAGGAGTCCTGAGCAAAGTTCCAATTCAATGGTGAGTCTTGGGCGTTCCTGGTCGTCTTCCGCGCCAGTGAACTTTCCCCAACAAACCCCTCTGGTGCCCACTTCTGCCGCTCTCTGCAAAGCCACACAGAGCGACCACCTCCCCACTTAACTAGCTAGCAGCCTCCCTCCTTATTCCCAGTGCAGAGTCACAAGCCCCAGTACTCACAGCCCCATGCAGCTCTGGGCAGCAGTGATACTGGGTCCTTCTTGGGCGATTCCTCCCTGGCACAGTGCTCCTCCTGGCTCCTGTCCTGGGGTGTCCCCGATCGGCTGCCAGGCTTCAGGCAGGTTCTCTGCTGCTTCACTTTGTCCGGGCCTCCGGCCCAAAGCCCTTCTCTCCACGGGCTCCAGAGCCATACCCCAAAGTTTCCCTCCTTTCTCTCACTGCTCCCCCTCCCCACTAGGAAAAAGATTTAAAGGGGCCATGCTCTGTAAACCCCAAGGGGTTACATGTGCATTGGATGTGGGGATGAAGGCAGTTAGGGGGTGGGTTAGGGATGAAGAGGATGCTTTTTGAAATCAAAGGTCAGCACTCAAAGGGGGGAGCATCTTCAAAGGTAATATCAGTGGAGAGGGAAGGCAGATGTTTACAGAGCAACTTGGGGGATTGTCCATTTGGGGTGGTGAGTGGTGTTGAGGGCAGGGTTTCCAGATGGTAGGAGGCTGGACTTGTTTGTGTTAGTACCCCTCTCTCTTCTGCCCTCTTACATGTGGGCCAAATTCCCAGCAGGTGTAATTGGCCCAGCAGAGAATAGAGTGGAGCCAGTTCACACTGGCAGAGATGTGGCCTGGTATGTATATTATGTGGCTGAGTGGGCAGAGAGTGCGGAAGAATGGGTTAAATAGTAGTCCGGCCATTGAGAGGGAACCTCTGGGGGAGCTGGGTCTGCTACTGGGGAAAGTTTGACCTGGAGAGTGAGCTTGGAGGAGAGCTGCAGCGAGGGCTGGGGAATTTGTTGGGTCCCATGGCTCTGCTCATTGTCCGTAGTGTAACGTGCCAGCCCTGGGGGAGTGGTGGGATTACAGTGGCTACTCATGGGAGTGAGAGCGGGTTTGTTAACTCAGGCAGTGAGTGATTCTGGGGGAGGGGGCTGTCTAGTTACACCGGGTATCTCTCTCCCACCTCTCTTCTCTTCCTCTGAGGTTCCCAGCCTGATGTCAGGATGTTGCTCCAGGATGGTTGATGCCCCACACAATTTGGTTCCAAATGGCTCTATCAATGGCCTAGTAGGACAGTAAAATGATCAGTGGTCCTTGAGTATCGATAGCTCCTGCATGCACTCTTCTCCAGCTGTGCTCTCATAGCTCAGCCTGGCTTACACATCACCTGGGAGAGATGTGGCCAATAGGAGGACCCCGAGGCTGCCAGAGGTGTGAGACTTGTGCTGAGGCTGAATGATTGAAAGACTGCATGAATGCTCATGCGGTAGCTGGGCGAGATGCAATATTCCTTTGCAGGAGCCAGGCTGGTTCGACCCAGTCAGGATTATCTAGGTGATTTTGAATTCTGTATTTAACGGTTGTTTCCACTGGTTTCCCTGGTACTGAGGGCTCACTGGTCTGTAATTCCCAGGATCACCCTTTGCCTCTGCCAAGTCTCATGCAGCAGAAGTGCTCCAGTGGTGGCATCCTGGTGATTTGGGGCTGCCAGCATCTGGGACAGAGCTAAGTTTTTCTCGGTGTGAGGGATTTGCATATAAAATTGTGGATGAGCTGGCTCCAGTGTGGACGGCGCTGTGCTTTGGTGCATCCAGAGGGCCAGGCTATTTGCTCTGTGCTTTGTGCTAGACCAGTGTGCTGGCAAAGGAGCTTTATGTCAATGTTGTGGCTCCAAATCTAGGAGCTGGCTGGCTGGTGGCTGGGCCAATCCCCAACGTAAGCTGAATCAGGGTTGAAGCTCCCAGGAACTGTTTCAGCAGCCAGGGTAGATGGTGCACAGATGCACCCCAACCATGTTCTTTTCCCTCAGGAGTGGGTTGCAAAGAGGTGCTCTGGTGGATCTGTGACACCAGGGATTCATTATTATTGCAGCAGTGCCTAGAGGTGCTAGGCTTTGTCGCATCTGTTGTGCTAGGCGCTATGCAAAACATAACCAACAGACACCTCCTTACCAAAGGCAAATCGAGTAGGGACAGGATCCTTCTTGCTGGGGTTTTAGCCTGTGATGCTTCAGGAGGCACCAGGAGCTTTGGGCCATTATCTGTTGGTTGGATTCCTATCACCGTGGCTGGTCAATGCTGAGGTGTGGACACTGGGTCCCTTGACATCGCTTCCCTAGGCTCAAGGAGGCACTGGCCAGCCACTCATTCCAGAGAACATTGTTCGGTGTTAACAATTTCACCAGTGTGGGCTATGGAGAAGTGGTGGTGATGTAGCTCTGGCGCTACCTTGGCATCTCAGGGTCCCTCACCCCGTCCATCTGGTTCTATGCCCGGGTTCAGGAAGGAAGAGCTCTGATGGTATTTGCTGTTCTCCTGGGAGTGATGTATGAGGGTCATGTGTGCATGCTGGTTCTTAGTCCTGTCCACTGCCTCCAGTAATGCAGTCATGAGCTGTGACTGACATCCTGGGCTCACAGCAGGGGTAGCTGGGCTTGCTCTGCATTGTCTCTGCTCCTGTTTGACTGGCTGCCATTGCTGCAGGATTCCCTACTTTGCTTCACATGCATATGGAGCTGTTGGGAGGGTTGATAAGGGGACAGGAGCTGCGATGTCTTTGCCAGGCAATGAAACCCAGGTATGTGGTGTTCTCCCACTCAAGGCTGCTGATGCAGCAAAATGGCTGGCTCAGGGTAAGAGAGAATTGAACCAGGACTGGCCGGCCAAGGCTCAGTCTGGGTAAGACTGAGAGAATGTTGGGAGATTAAAAAAAAGATCAACCAATGTTCTATCAACACCCCTGGTCAAGGTGTAGCCATGATTTCACGTTAAACCAGAATGGACCATTGTGATCATCTAATCTGGCCTCCCACATAATACAGGCCAGAGAACTTCATCCAGGGGTTCCTGGATCCAGGCCAAGCACTCAAGACGGAACTAGAGCATTCCTCACGACAGATTACAGGTTTGGCTAGACCTGAGGCCACCCCAGGGTGTTTAGTAGCAGCTTTAGTTCCGAATGCACATTGTCATCTGCACGTTGAGGGAAACTGCGATGGTTTTGAGTAGTCCTGGCCCTTTCTATGCATGTTCTAGAGATGATGGGGGATGGGAACGCCCTGGTGCAATGATCACAGTGCTGGGCAAGGAACACTGCCTTTATTCCCTCCACACGCGTTGTCAGGCAGCTGCACCAATCGGAGGAGAAGCAGACGGGGAGTTTTCCTGAAAGAAGCTGTAGTTAGGATTGGCTGGGTGTCTCCCTGGAGTGGGCAAAGCGACTAGCTTTCATCTTGTGCATTGATTGTTAGCAAGGAAGTTCATTAAAGAGAAATAACTATGGGGGGTTCCCTGTAGGGCAAAGTGTTTTAGCAAAAGGAGCCAAACCTAGCCCCTACAAATGAGGTCAATATTATTCCAAGTGGAAATATGGACTGGTGTTAGGGCTGGGCTGTTGAACTGAGACAAGTCAAGTGCAGATTGGTGTGTTTCTTATACTGGAAACCAGCTGTGTCTGAAGTGGGGGGGAAGGGCAGGTGTGTGGATAGCTGAATCTCGCTTCAACCATGCACACACACAGAACTGCTGCAATAGCTCCGCACTTCTGCCAACAGAAACTTAGAGAGAGAAAAAGAGAGAGAGCATACTTATCAAGTGGCTTGGACCGTAGCCGATTTGAAATATTACTAACCTTGCATTTTCAAATTTGATGCACAACAACCAAGATGCTAATACTTTCCTTAGTTTAGAAAAAAAAATCCTTTCACCCATCTCTTCTAGCCGAAGATTAGGAGAGAAGCTTTAAGAAGCTTTAAAAAAAAATCAACTTCTGAGCAGCGGAAAAAATGGTTTGTGATTCAGGGGCTCCGGGCAATTCATCATGGAAATTGGGTTTCTTAGCGACATCATGTGAATCCTTTCGGCCCTGTCAACTTTTTAATACATTACATTGAGAATGTAAATCGTGTTGGTGAGGGGAAAAGAAGAGGGGGGAAAAAAGAGAGAGAGAAAAAAGAAAGCTTCCTCATTTTGGGTTTAGAGGGGAGGATGCTCGAGGCCTGTAATTCATATTAACTAAATAATAAAAAAGCCCTCTATAAATATACAGATATGTATACATACCTAGGAAGGGAGGGGGCAGGGAAGTGAATGAGACAGAACAAAATTGAAATTATTGAATCCTTTCAAAGGGTGAATGTTCGAAAGATGGGCTCTGCACATGTATTTTTATTTTCTTTAGTTTTTGATTATTTGATTGGATTCCTTTTACTACCTGTTCCGTCACAGAAGAGTGTAAAACGAGCATTTCAGAGGTGCCTGAAGCCAGAGAAAAGAGAACAGGATCCGATGTGACAGAAACGGGGTACCACATTCTAGGACTTTTGTATGGTTTGCCTATTACTGGTTTCTTCTGTGTGGGTGAGTCTCTTATTTGGATAATCTCCATGAACCCATTGGGGCTAGTGGAAGGAGAATGCAGAAAGGCAGGAACATGGCTGCTAAAGGCTAATAATGTTGGGTTGTGTGCTGGCAAAGTGCTTGGACAGGGTTATCCTGTGGAGCGCTGGGATTGGCATTGTCGGGATTCCTGTGGAGCCAGACAGATGGGAATTCTCCCTCTGTGCTTTGATGGTGTAACCTGCGGTTAAGTTTCCTCTCTGAAGGCAAAATTCACCCCAATGGTAGCATCAGGCCTATGTGGCATTTAAGCTGCACTTAAGCCTTCAAAATAGGGCTTAGTCAATGCATTGGCTTTATGCTGGCTTTGCACAGAGGGGATGTTCGCCCATAATGCTCTTACTACAGCCAGTTGCTTTCTGCTCCTTACCTCTGTGCTTTGAACTGCTGCTTTATTCCCAACATTAGAAAGATGGGACTGATGGACATTTTAGCACAGAGGCCTTGAATTTTCAAGGGGTCTCATCCCATCCTCCAGTTCTGTGATGCATTATGGCACATCTGATAATAGGGGAGGCCACTCTGAAATTAAAAGCCCAGGAAGAAAAGAAAAACAGAGAATGAAAATGGCTTCTTTAAACCATGAGACTGAATTTTGCTATGACAAGGTTGGGCGTGGTTCTGCACATGCTAAGAATAGCTAGGAGAGTTTCTGCAAGCACATGACGTAGAGGAAAGCAGAAAAAAGCTGCGATCGCCACAGTGGCTAGACAACACCTGGGAAAACCTGGGGAAATTGAGTTCATTTTCCTATTAATGTATTAAGTGGTGCAAATCTCTATGGATTTGCCATCTAAAAATATTGCAGTGATTTTGCCGTGATGCACTCACATGGGATATTGTGCTCAGGGTTCAGGGACAGGCTACTGCGGACGGATCTGTTATGCCAGGATTGGAGTCCTGACTCATCTTAGGACCTATATGTAAATCTGTGCTAGAGATCATCCCTGAATAGAGGGATTGCCGATGCTGCTGAGGAGAATGATTCAGAGGCCTGGGCCCAGAACAGACCCCTGGAGGAAAACCACTATTTACCTCTCTCCATTCTGAAAATTGACGATTTATTCCTATCCTTTGTTTCCTATCTTTTACCAGTTTTATCAGTTACCAGTCCATCAGAGAACCTTCCCTGTTATCCCATGACTGCTTACTTTGCTTAAGAGCCTTTAGTGAGGGACTTTGTCAAAGGCTTTCTGAAAATCTAAATACACTATATTCACTGGACCCCCCCCCCGTCCACATACTTGTTGAACCCCTCAAAGAATTCTAGCAGATTGGAGAGGCATGATTTCCCTTTACAAAAACCATGTTGACTATTCCCAAACAAATTATGTTAATCTATGTGTCTGACAATTTTGTTCTTTACTATAGTTTCAACCAGTTTGCCCAGTACTGAAGTCAGGCTTACTGGCCTGTAATTGCCAGGGTCACGTCTGGAGCCCTTTTTAAAAATTGGTGTCACATTAGCTATCTTCCAGTCATTTGGTACAGAAGTTGAGTTAAATGATAGGTTACAGATGACAGTTAGTAGTCCTGCAGTTTCACATTTGAGTTTCTTCAGAACTCTTGGGTGAATATCATCTGGTCCTGGTGACTTATTACTGTTTAGTTTATCAATTTGGTCCAAAACCTCCTTTAATGACATCTCAGTTTAGGATAGTTCCTCAGATTTGTCACCTAAAAAGAATGGCTCAGGTTTGGGAATCTCCCTCATATCCCCTGATCTGTGGAGACTCATTGACACAAGACATCAGTGAGAAAAAGAATTTAGCCGATTTCAAAAAAGGGTGGGACATTTATATGGATAACAAGAGCCTCCATATTTATTCTAGTAAGGATTTAAAAAACAAAACTGAGTTTTGGAAGGGCTCTAAAGCCTCATGCTTCAGGCCATGAACCAATATCTAACTAATGGGGGCCAGAAAGGAACTTTAGGGTATCACAACTGTTTTCTGCAGGGTTTCTTGCACCTTCCTCTGAAGCAGCTGGTACTGTCTGATCAGGACACTGGCTAGATGGACCATTATTATGTTCCACCTTCTGGCAACTCTATAACCAGAAAGCCAAGCTCCAAGGAATGCCTTAACCAGAAGGGATCAAATTGACCAGTTGTTAAGGTGCTAATAAGGCCCTGGACTGTGCCAATCATTTCCCAGCAACTAGACTGAAGATAAGAAAGACAGAAAATGCATTTTCTTTCCTCTTTCCCTTGTGCACATGTCTGTTTTGTCTTGTCTTTGAGATAGGACTGGACTTCAACATCAGCATCAACCCAACAGCAACCAGCTCTGCTTGACTCTTTTCCCCAGTGACCACTTCTAAGCTTTGATGACCCCCAACGCTCACTTAACTGTGTAATGATATAGTAGAGAAAAAGGGTTTTAGTGTATTTACTGTTACCTTTGGCTATGCCATGCTGCTGTGTAACCCAAGGGTTTGAACTCAGGCTCAAGCCTAATCCCCCTTCTGTCAACACAGGCCCTAGGTTTGTTGACCTAGGGCTTGAGCACCTACACTCATTTGTAACCCCAGGTTAGGAATTGTTGAACCCTGGGTCCCAACCTGGGGCTCCACCATCTACACTGCATCATGCGGGTGTGAGTTCAACCACCCTTATCCCAGACTTCTTAGCACCCTCCCAAAATCTGGCTGCTCTAGCCCTTTGTTCATGATGCAGTGTGGGAAAGCTTGACAGGCCACCAAAGCTGACTGTCCAGAGGACAAAGAAGTTGGCCTGTGGGATTGTGGGATACTTTTGGTGGACTCCCAGAGCACGAGTCCAGTGGACCTGCATCTACACTGCAAAGCAGTAGGGCTTGAACACTGGATCCTGCCATGACTCAGGCTTGGACCATGCAACCTTGTGGGATCCTGGGACCTTGGGTGCAAGCCCTGGGTTAGAATGATTTGTGTATAGACAGAAGGGAGGTTAGACTTGAGCCTGAGTTCAAACCCTGGGCTTACATTGCAGAGTGGATATACTGTCTGAGTCCCAATTCTGCCTCAGATGGGAGGGATTTGGCTTCTAGCTGGGTGCTCAGGATCGACACTATTGTTCTGTGCCAGCAAAAGGTTTTGTTGGGTTTGATAGGAGCTATCCTCTCTTTTGCATTGACCATGCCTCCTTGTGCAGCATCTGTGTAAGTCCTTGAATACTGGTGTAAAACTAAAAGCCTTGCCTTGCTATGAAGTGTGATTTATTAAGTGCAATTTAAATCTGTCATAAATACAAACCACCCTGAAAACCAGAAGCATCAGCCTTAAACAGCATTTACATTTGGGTTCAGAATCTCCAGTTTTCCCTTTCCTTTTTCAGACTGACTCGCATTAGACTCCCAGCTGCACCTGTGCAATTCAGAGTCACATCAGGGTAATTGAGAGCAGAAATTGGCCATTTGATTCTTATCGGCAAATTTGCAGTTAACTGCAAAATACACAGCTCTGCAGGTTAGTGTGTACAGTACAGGTAAGAACACACATACGAGGTACTTGGCAGTTCTATAAAAATGTTCACAGGTACTGTATGTGGTGCACCATTGCTATACACCAGGGTATACACAGCTATTTGGTACAAGCTAGTTATTAACCAGTAGGTCCAAAAGTAGCCTGTGTAGTCCTTTCATACTCAGGAGGGTCGGTGCATGTCTATTTAGTGCAGAATTATTCTGCTCCGATATGCATTCAGGTATTATGTATTCAGAATTGGAGAGCAACAGTTTCGATACATTGCTATGATTGATCCAGAACCACAGGGTGTGCATGGCACTTTGTAAATAGATACCTCACGGCAGGACCCACCGTTCAAGGCCTCAGTCCTGCAATGAGTGTTGTGCTGATGGATCTGTCCACCCACACAGCACCCTAGGGCTATCATTGGGGCTCTGTACAGCCAGTGGGGATCATCTCACATGGAGCTAGCTCTTTGGGGCCCGAATTAGTAATTATGCAGGAAGGGTGGAGGACGCACAAAGGCTGGGAGAGGGGAAAGCATGTTGCAACAGCAAGAAGGGATACAATATGCCTATTCTTATGTGTCCTTCTTGTGAGGACCCCTTTGGTATTTTTTTAATCAGTTAATCTAGTTTATTCAAACATGGGGAGAGCTGTGGAGTGAGGTCTGGGGCAACACTCCATCTGCTGAAAGGAGTGAATTTTGAGGCGGGATTTGAAGGAAAAGCTTTGTGGCGTGCAGGCTGAGAGAAAATGACTCAGGAGTGGTGTGAAGAAAAGGGTGGAGATGGTTGTAGCAAGAGAGGCATCTGGGTGATGTGAACTGGCTGAGATTCGGGAGCATGGAGAGCCATCAGAAACAATGAAACGTGCGAGATGCAAAAGAAGCAATAAGGGCTCAGTCCGGCAAGGTGAAATAGAAATAAAAAGCTCTCTCCAAGAACCTCATTAGAGCGACATATGGAGCAATTAAGAACATCAGCAGGCAGCGCATTGAGCCAACTGGTATTCTGTGTGTGCATAGCCATACCGCTAAACGGGGACCTACACCTAATAAAGGTGTATTTGCCATGCTCTGTTCCCATCTAAACAGTACAGATGCATTGCTTTCTTGGTTTTGTTGGGGGATTGTGGTTTAATGCGAGATGATTCACATTTTTTTTTAATGAATACTTTTTCCTCTGGATGATAAATATTGTTACTTGTGTATAAGCTAACCCGGAACCCAAATTACCACCTGTAAGTGATGTACCCTGCACCTAATATACCCATTCAGGCAGTGAGTCAAGTGGTAATCTGCCTGCGAGTGAGTGCATCATCACATGTTTCAAAGAGGCCTTTGCCAGTGTTTTCCCCACTGGTAAGCAGGCCATTCGAAAGGGAGTTAATAGAGATGAAAAAAAAATAGAAGGGCATTGCTCTTCCATCTGAGGTAATCAGTAGCCAAGAATCTGAACTCACTCAGAGTATGTATACACTTCAGTTAAAACCCCATGGCTGACCTGTACCAGCTGACTTGGGCTCTCAGGGCTCGGGCTAAGGGGGTGTTTAATTGCAATGCAGACATTTGGCTCAGGCTGGAGCCTGGGACTGTCCCCTTCCCAGCATTTCCTTACACCCAAGATCACACAAGGATCATTTTATAGTAGTAACAGTGAAGTCATGAGACTTGTCTACATTACAGGCTAAATCTGTACCACTGCAATTGATGCAGCAGAAATTGATTTAGCAGGTCTACTGAAGATGCAATGGGAGAGTATTTCCCGTTGACACAGCATGGTGTAGACACTGCGTTAAGTTGATGTAAATTACGTCAATTTACGTTACGTAATTTACATAGCTTAAGTAGCATAATTTAGACCAACTTACATCGCCAGTGTAGACTAGGAGGCCATGGAAATAGAGCAACCGTTCAAGCACATGCACTGTAAATGGCTCTTTATCAAATTGAGCTTTTTTGAATTTGCCCATCAATGAAATTAGTCAAGATGCTTTGATTTAGAAATTGGGCTGATGGTTTCTTACACATTTACATTACATGGTTTCTTTCCCATATTTCCTCATTCCAGCTTGGACGGACGTCCTACACTGCAAGAAGAGCATTTTGGGCAGTATTTTTGTTCTGCATGCAAACTGGTGGGATGACTCAGCAGAAAAAGAAACAACCTTACTATAAGCAGGGGAATGGTCCCGCTATTGTGGGGAACTTTCCTGGCTTATATACTACCCTGGTGAAATGGGCTAGCGAAAGGATCTGAGTCCTCGCTCCCACTTCCTTTACCCTGAGGCCTGCCTGACCTCAAGGGCTCCCCTTCCACTCTCCTGTGTGGCAAAGTGCTCATAACCACAACAAGACTGGACCCAGGATTCCTGGGGGGCTCGACCCCCAACCTTGTTGTGGTCATTTAGGGCAGGGGCTAGGGTGTCCCCACTCCGGGGTGCTCTCTCTGCACTGGATGCTTCCCTGGCCCACTGATCATTACATACAGTTCAAAGCAAATACAATTTATTAAACCGCGATCAATTAAAAAAATAAGGAAAAAATGGGAAAGGTTAAAGGAAAACACGTCACCCCGCTCTGTGGCACGGGGACATCACAAACAGTGTCTCTGGAACGTCAGGGAAGTTCAGTCTGTTCCTCACAAGTCCCAGGCCTCCTTCTCAGGCTCTGGCTTTGCTGCAGGGATGCGGTGAGTCAGACACTTGCTCTGGTGGTGGCCACACGCTCTCAGGCTCTAAGTGGTAGGACCCTTCTTCCCAGTGTCACCCCCGCCCTGTTGGGGTTACGATCCAAGCCTGGCCTCCAGAGCCTCTTGGCTGAGGCATCTCCCTTCGCTGGGCCCACTCCCCAGGGTCCCCCCTCACTCTTCCCAGCTGCTCACCACACCCGGCTCTGGACTGCTTCAGCCTCAGCTCCACCACTCTGTCTCTGCACTACTGCTGCTGCTGCTGCTGCTCTGCCTCCAGCTCCCTGGGCTGCTTCTCTGGCCCCTCTGGCTCTGGTTGCTGCAGCTCTGCTCCCAGGACAGGTCTGCTCTGTGGGCTGCTTCTGTGACTCTGCTCCCAGCACTGACCTGCTTCCTGGGCTGCTTTTCTGGCCCCTCTGGATCTGGCCCAGCTCTGCTCCCCAGCTCAGCTTGTCCCGTTTTCTCCTTAGCTCCACCCCACTCTGTCTGACCCAGGCAATTCCAGCTCACAGGGAGGACAGGTGCCCCCTGGCCTCCTGACTCCCTGATTAGCCTGCCCGCCCTGTCAATCAGGCTGACCTGAAGCATTGGCCTCTCCCCATTGTTCCTGGGGACTGTCAGTCTCACGGTCCTGGTTTCCCATACACCCTTCCCCTTTTAGTACTGGGAGCTAGCAACTAAAACACCCCCACTGAGTTTTAGTAAGGGGACAACAATCCCCTTACATTAGCAAGGTCTCTCCCTAAAAATAAAAATGTGTTCTTGAGGGTTCAAAAGTGGTGCCTACAACAAGAACATCAAACAGAACATAGCCACAAAAGATACAGAAAATGCCTTCAAGTCTGGAATTTAACCCAGTTTGTTGTGTGCAAAGCCTGATCTTTTCCAAAGACTTTCTCTCACTCCTGTGTCTGGAATAGACCTCCCCTCTTAGTTACTGAAAAAGAGATGGGGGAATTCAGCTGGAGTTAATCTTCTCTTTGCAGGGAAGAAGTTCTCTTGCACCGTGTGACATGCTGTTTCATAGTTTCATATATTTCAAGGGAGAAGGGTCATTTGATCAGATAGTCTGACCTCCTGTGTAACCCAGGCCATAGCATTTCATGCGATTCCCTCTGTAGTCAGCCCAATATCTTGTGTTTGGTTAACTCATCTTCCAGAAAGGCCTCCAGTCCAGATTGGAAGGCATCAAAAGATGGCGAATCCACCACTTCCTGTGGTAGTTTGTTCCAATGGTTAATAACCCATGCTGTTAAAAACAATTGTGCCTTATTTCTACTTTGAATTTGTCTGGTGTTTACTTCTAACCACTGGTTCTTGTTCTGCAAGATGAAAGAGCCCTTAGGTACCTACTGTTTTCTCCCTGAACATGCTGCTTCTGGTCCTCACTGTAACTAGGAAATGCAGACATGAGAGTTGGGTGGGAGATGGGGAGAAGAAACACTAGGCGGGATTTCTAAAAGTGACTGAAGAGCTGAGGACCTGGAAAGTCTCTGGGACTTCGGTGGGATTGGGAATTTGGAGCCAATCAACTAAACTTCAAAAGCAGCCTTATGTTTCAAAGCTGCAACTGCTTCCACAAGGGTAGTCTCTTGGTCCTGCACCAGTTCCAGAATTGGGACCTTAGTTCCAGTGTGAGTTCTGGTCAAGTTTCAGGCCAGTTGTTTTTCACCAAACCAATTCTTTCATCCCTAATTGCCACCTGCTTAGATCTTGGAAATGAATTATAAGGAGTGTACAACCCATAATAAAGTATGTGTGTGTGTGTGTGTGTGTGTGTGTGTGTATATATATAGATATATGGCAATGTTTTTGTTTAACTTAATTAGGACATCATTCAGACATCTGGACCTATGCCTGAGTTTGAGTGTATATATATATATATATATATATTTGTTAGTCATTTAGCTTCGAGTCAGATTCCCAAATGAAATAAACAAAAGACTAATTGCTTTTGGATTTTAATTACCAGTAAAATACCCAGGTTCATTATATGAGTGATATTTTATAGGTGGTTAAAGGACACCATTTGGTAAATGACAAATTCTCAGCTGACAACTGCAATGCTTAAACCAAAGTAATTTGGTGCGATAGGATTCCAAAGACAGCATTCGCATTCATTTGCTAAATCCCTGATTTTTGTTGTAGAATGTAATTTCAAGACTCAACTTTCTCCTAAATATGATATAATTAAACATACCTAAAAACATGTTTTTTAAAAACCTCTGACAAATAGCTGTGGAAGGACTTTATAATCCAGTGTGTTCTAAAATGTCTCTTGAATTTCCTTGAACAGTTACATTTCTGTTTTAACACTGATGGCTCCTTAGAATCCTATTAAATGCATAATCTTAAAAGGATTCTTCACACAAAATGACTCATTCAACCCTTACAAAAATATCCTGTCTCATATCTACCTATCTTTTAAGGCACTGATCCTGCAAATGCTTCTATATGCACATAACTTCACTCATGTGAGCAGTTTCATTGACTGGAAGGAGTCTCTTACTCCCCTTCTAATTTTCTAAAAAACCCTTCTCTTTTCCATCTGAAGTGTCTCATTTGTGATCTCTTGGTACCAGATCATTTTTGGGGAAAATTTGTAAAAATTCAAAGCAGGAATTTTTGAGAGCTTGTGAAAAAAGGAAGCTTGTTCACTTTTGGTAAAGTCGTCTAACTTTTTTTTTTAAATGTAATGTATCAAGAATTATTGGGGTAGAAATTCAAATTTATTTCATTTTTTTGAGCTCACTGAGATCTAGAGCATCTGAATATTTTTGAGAAGGTTGGATAGCTAATTCCAGTGCTGTTCATTTGAGACCTCTTGACTCTGGAGAAATCCTTGAGTTAGATGAGTTTGTGAACCTTTTCATGAAGCAGGTCTTACAGAATTTGTAAATTTTGTAAGGCAAGAAGTTGAATTCAAGGAAATATGAAGCTTTCCAGACACCACCACTGGAGTTTATATATACCACAATTTTGATCCAGGCTATTAGAAATTCTGTAGCTGTAACCTGAAGCTCCTTTGTATTGTAAAACCCAATTGGCAGTTAAAGAAGGGGGTAGAATCTTGGAGCCTCTGTCAAGAAGAGGAGTGTGGAGCTAACAGGATTCCTGTGTTTCAAACTCAGGAGCTGGGGGGCTTGGACAAAGTCAGGAGAGAGAGAGAAAGACTTTGCATTTTGCTTAGAGTCTCATTCAACCCTTACAAAAATATCCTGTCTCATATCTACCTATCTTTTAAGGCACTGATCCTGCAAATGCTTCTATATGCACATAACTTCACTCATGTGAGCAGTTTCATTGACTGGAAGGAGTCTCTTACTCCCCTTCTAATTTTCTAAAAAACCCTTCTCTTTTCCATCTGAAGTGTCTCGTTTGTGATCTCTTGGTACCAGATCATTTTTGGGGAAAATTTGTAAAAATTCAAAGCAGGAATTTTTGAGAGCTTGTGAAAAAAGGAAGCTTGTTCACTTTTGGTAAAGTCGTCTAACTTTTTTTTTTAAATGTAATGTATCAAGAATTATTGGGGTAGAAATTCAAATTTATTTCATTTTTTTGAGCTCACTGAGATCTAGAGCATCTGAATATTTTTGAGAAGGTTGGATAGCTAATTCCAGTGCTGTTCATTTGAGACCTCTTGACTCTGGAGAAATCCTTGAGTTAGATGAGTTTGTGAACCTTTTCATGAAGCAGGTCTTACAGAATTTGTAAATTTTGTAAGGCAAGAAGTTGAATTCAAGGAAATATGAAGCTTTCCAGACACCACCACTGGAGTTTATATATACCACAATTTTGATCCAGGCTATTAGAAATTCTGTAGCTGTAACCTGAAGCTCCTTTGTATTGTAAAACCCAATTGGCAGTTAAAGAAGGGGGTAGAATCTTGGAGCCTCTGTCAAGAAGAGGAGTGTGGAGCTAACAGGATTCCTGTGTTTCAAACTCAGGAGCTGGGGGGCTTGGACAAAGTCAGGAGAGAGAGAGAAAGACTTTGCATTTTGCTTAGAGTCTCATGCATCCGATGAAGTGAGGTGTAGCTCACGAAAGCTTATGCTCTAATAAATTTGTTAGTCTCTAAGGTGCCACAAGTACTCCTTTTCTTTTTGCGAATACAGACTAACACGGCTGCTACTCTGAAACCTGCTTAGAGTCTGTGTCAGTTGCTGGAGAGAAAAGGAGTCAAAGAATTGTTTCTTGGGATAAAGTAGAAATGCCCAAAGCTTTTGCAAAAGGAAAGCTGCCTGCATGCTGGTTTGTTCTTGCAGGTGTTCAGGCAAAGAGGACTGCCGTCCATTATTGTAAATGAAAAGATTACGCTAGGAAAATGCCCTTACTCCATGTCCCTGATTTCTCATCCAAATGAAAACTGACGTGCAAACGCCCTATGTACTGCTGGGCCACCCGGGAAACAATATGCTTGACTTTGATCCGCCTCTAACTTTGCCAGAACTAAATCTATCCACCTGAAATTGATTGGAGAATTTGGGATCAAATTTCTAATTAACCTGACAACATGTTTTTAAGGTGCCAGAGCTAGAGAAAGGAGAGGTTTTTTCTCACTCTTTCAAAAATCTTCCAGCCTTTTATGGAATGGCATAACTCAGAGATATGCAGTGGTGTTGTAGCCATGTTGGTCCCAGGATATTAGAGACACGAGGTCTATGAGGTAACATCTGTTATTGGACCAACTTCTGGTGGTGAGAGAGACAAGCTTTCGAACTGCACCGAGCTCTTCTTCAGCAGAAACTGGTCCCACACTTTGTCTCTCTGATAAGTCTCTGATGAGTTGGCATGGCTTGGCCGAGGCTTCACTTCTGTTTATTCTGTTGATAATGGCAAAGACTGGTGTCTTTCACTCACTTCGGTGGCACTTCTGCGGCACGTACTTCAGTCGCTGATGGGCTTCGGCGGCATTTTGGCGGCGGGTACTTCTTTTTTCGTCGGCAAGATTTATTTCCCACTGCCGAATGTGCCGGGTGAATGGAACAATTGAAAAGGCGCTCACTCTGCGGCGGTCCCGATATTTTGGATTTAGCATCTGATCACCCTAATGTCTCCAGAGTTGGAGGGTCACTATATCTCATCCCCCAATAACTTGACGGTGTTGGTGGAGCGAGAAGCACTGATCCTCACATCCCCTAGCTGCGCCAAAAGAGAGAGAGACATTTAAACTGGTAACTCGTAATAGGCAGATGGGAAGGAGGATAATTACATCAATGTCTGCCCTTAGGCTCCGTGGTTATTGCACTGGAAAGCTGTCAAATACCTTAGGATATATGGATTCATGACCAGAGCAAATGCATCGCATCGATGCATTTGCATCGCTGGAATGTGTCAGTACTCACTAGATGGCAACCACGCACCCTCTGTGTGTGCTAAGTGCCTCTGCAGGCACCCCAGGCCTCAGCTCTGGGGGAGTGACCATGATGATTCTCTTTTATGACTCTGGGGAGGGAGCCATCATTTTTGCCCCATCTGTTGCATTGCCTTGTGGCTCATGCCATACTTGCCACAAGCGACCTGGGAAAGTATATTTTCAAAACACTCAGTTTTGCCTACAAAGGGTTGGTAGAAATCTTGTGGGTGCTGGGCTTGTATACGTTCTTCTGCTCTGGGAAGCTGGGAAAGGCAGCATGGCAGATGCTTCCACAACTTGGAGACTTTCCTCACTATAGGCATTGAAATATGGACTAGACCTAAATCTGTATCCTGTGCTCAGCCCTGGTATCCACCCCTTTCCCACCTTTCTGCTCTTCTTGGTCATCTCCATGCTACTTTATGAGAGAGATTCTCACAAACTATGGAGATGTGGGCCACATAGACCCTAGACCAGTGGTTCTCAACCTGTGGCCCAATTAACACACAGCTGTGGTCCATGTAATATCCTCAGGGTCATAAAAGATGTATATATTTTGTGTGGCTGTGGGCCACATAACACATAGAGAGCTGCATATGTGGCTCAAAATGGTAAATAAGTTGAGAAGCCCTGCCCTAGACAGAGTTCAAAGGAAGAGGAGACACACTGAATACTGCTTTGGCTATTAATGTGCTGGGTATGGATTTTGGAATCAGTAGCATCTGGTCTCTAGCCAGATAATAGGATTCAAAATGTAGATCTAGTCTGGGGAACTGAGATATTCTGAAAATCTGGCAGAAGACCTCATAACTGTGCTCCTCTCCTACTGAAAGAATGTATTTCTGTGAAACCGACCATATGCCAGCTCCTGGGATAATAAAGTTAATGTTGATGGGCATGTGTGTATGTGTGTGTGTGTGAAATTTGTATTTCACCGGCATTGTTAGGGTCAGGAGGGAGGAGTTGTTTAACATTTATACCATCTAAAGGCTTCAACCAGTTTGGGTCCCATTGTACTCATTGCTTTACAAACGTAGAGTAAGTGGCAGTCCCTGCCCTGTGGAGTCGACAGTCTAAAAGTCAAGATGTAAACAGCTGGATGAGACAAACCAACAGACTGGGCTGGCGAGACGAAGTAACAAATCTAGTGTAATGCACATGCAATTTGTACTTACACTGTAGCAGTGTTCACCTGTAGCAGTGTTCAACTTGATGCTTTCCTCCGGTGGCAGATTTAATAATAAATTATACCTTTATGAAAGTAATTGGAAAAGAGCAATGCCCAGGAGAATAGCATTGTAGGCTCATCTCCGAGACACTGAACTGAGCTGGCTTCTACCTGTTTTAGCAATGGCTGATGCCGTCGGTCATCACTAAGATCATTGTGTAAAACAGTTTGTTCTCTCACGTTAGTGTCTGTCTGTTTATTTTTCTTTCAGTTTTTAAAGAACTGCAGCTGCACCTGAGCTTGGGGGCCCTCAGACTCAGATGGCACTTTCCAGTGCCTTATGTATTTGTCCCTCCTTCCTAAGTGTCCCATCAGAGTAAAGACTGGCAGAGGGCAAGACTCGCTCATTTTGGGGAACCTTTGTGCCAAAGGCCTATTACCTAAATGTGGGGCTGTCTCTTGGGGTCTAAGCAGAGCCATATGCTCAGGAAAGCAGCAAGCCCATCCTCATCTGGGCTGGGCATCCCCTTTTTTTCTTGAATGTCACTTCTCTACTCCATAGGTCCTCTGAAGGGAGAATACAGAGCAGTGTTCAAAGTAGCAGCCGTGTTAATCTGTATTCGCAAAAAGAAAAGGAGTACTTGTGGCACCTTAGAGACTAACAAATTTATTTGAGCATAAGCTTTCGTGAGCTACAGCTCACTTCATCGGATGCATTTGGTGGAAAATACAGTAGGGAGATTTATATACACACACAGAGAACATGAAACAATGGGTTTTATCATACACACTGTAAGGAGAGTGATCACTTAAGATGAGCCATCATCAGCAGCGGGGGGGGGGGGAGGGAAGGAGGAAAACCTTTCATGGTGACAAGCAAGGAAGGCTATTTCCAGCAGTTAACAAGAACATCTGAGGAACAGTGGGGGGTGGGGTGGGGGGGAGAAATAACATGGGGAAATAGTTTTACTTTGTGTAATGACTCATCCATTCCCAGTCTCTATTCAAGCCTAAATTAATTGTATCCAGTTTGCAAATTAATTCCAATTCAGCAGTCTCTCGTTGGAGTCTGTTTTTGAAGTTTTTTTGTTGAAGGATAGCCACCCTCAGGTCTGTAATCGAGTGACTGGAGAGATTGAAGTGTTCTCCGACTGGTTTTTGAATGTTATAATTCTTGATGTCTGATTTGTGTCCATTTTATTCTTTTACGTAGAGACTGTCCAGTTTGACCAATGTACATGGCAGAGGGGCATTGCTGGCACATGATGGCATATATCACATTGGTAGATGCGCAGGTGAACGAGCCTCTGATAGTGTGGCTGATGTGATTAGGCCCTATGATGGTGTCCCCTGAATAGATATGTGGACAGAGTTGGCAACGGGCTTTGTTGCAAGGATAGGTTCCTGGGTTAGTGGTTCTGTTGTATGGTGTGTGGTTGCTGGTGAGTATTTGCTTCAGGTTGGGGAACAGTGTTCGCGACCTACTGAAAGTATTTGCTACATATGGAAAGTTTGCTACCTACAGAGAAACACCCACTTAATCAGGAATATGATCACAAGGCTGCCAGAAAAATACCTCATTTGTTAAAGCTAAAATGCTTTTGTTATCATTTCAACAGACTCTAGAAGCCTGGGGCAGCGTAGTAATTCCAGTTAACCTGTGACAGCCAAATTGAATTGCAGAGGGTTTGATCAGGGTCCTACCATCACCCTCCTCATCTTTGTGACCATTAGCTATCTCCATTGTTACTTCCCAGAGACGCCAACCCCAAGCATTCAAAAATCATGGGTTGGATCCCCAAAATCATGAGCTTGGTTTAAAAAATTATGAGATATTTACAAATAAAATAAAATTGGGTTCTTTGTATTTCCTTCTGTCTTTTTAGGCTTCAGGGTGCCCCCGGGTCACATGTTCAAGCTTTTCAACAGACTTTTTTAAAAGGGAAGCTGAGATTCTCACATCATCAGAGGACTCCAGGACCTAGGCTTTTAAGAAAAACACCAAATATTGCCAGACTTGTGATAAAATCACCAGACTTGTTAACACTGTCACACTGAACAAGGAACTTTCTTAGAATAAGGAAAACAGTACTGGCCCTAAATTTACTTTCTCTCTCCTTCTCTTCTTCACTGCAGAGCTCCTTCTTAGAACCTTCCAGGGCCCCTCCTGCCCAGCTTATGGGTACAGATTTAAAGAGATGCTGCACATACCTCCAAAGCCACGAGGCATTTTGTAAGAACAGTGGTTTGCCCTGTTAATATTGTACCAAATTTCCCCTCACCTGTTGATATGTAGTATCACATGTTCCTATTTGTGGCTGCCTTGCACTTCAGAGCTTGCTGTTTTGATGTATATACTGTAAAGTATGCTTTGGGATGAGATGTGATATATATATATATATATACATATATATATATATATATAAGCAAATTAAAGTAAAGCATATTCTAGGTTGTGACAGCTGTTTAAAATTGGGCATCTCTGTCAATCTGACTTAGCATAACGAGAGTTTTAGAGTAGCAGCCGTGTTAGTCTGTATTCGCAAAAAGAAAAGGAGTACTTGTGGCACCTTAGAGACTAACAAATTTATTTGAGCATAAGCTTTCGTGAGCTACATCCGATGAAGTGAGGTGTAGCTCATGAAAGCTTATGCTCAAATAAATTGGTTAGTCTCTAAGGTGCCACAAGTACTCCTTTTCTTTTTTCATAATGAGAGTGGATGTTAATAACTGTTGCTTAATGGAGAGAGTAGTAGCATAAATTTACCAAGTTCTAGAGTGATGACTAACTGGATGTTAAATGGTTCTGTTAAATAAATTCATGTTCTGAAATTTTAATACACAAATTCTCAAATAATGATAGCACACATTTTTAATGGTGAGGGTAATTAACCATTGGAACAATTTACCTAGGGTAATGGTGGATTCTCCATCACTGGCAATTTTAAAATCAAAATTGGATGTTTTTCTAAAGGATCTGCTCTAGGAATAATTTTGGGGAAGTTCTCTGGCTTGTGTCATGCAGGAGGTCAGACTAGACGATCACTGTGGTTCCTTTTGGCCTTGAAATCTATGAATTTAAAGTTGGATTCATCCTTTCAGTGCAAATAACTCTTTATATAACCTCAGTTCCATGATTCTCTTTTTTTTTCTGGTCTACATAATTTATGACTGAAGGGTATGACCTGGTCTCATGCACTTACTGAAAAAGAAAACAATGGAGTTTTCTGTTGATCTGAAGATGATGGAAGTGTAAGTGTTACCATAGAATGTGCATCTCAAAATGGAGATGAGGAACTGGCAGAAGAGCTAGTGCCCTAGGTGACAGGTGGTGTCAGCCACAGATCTCCCAAAAGATTAAGTGTAATAAACAAAATAAAAATCAGCATGGAGGTGATTTATGTAGGTATGTAACTGGTCTGATCTTGTTTTCTCACAGCTTTAAATTTCTATGGTGTCTGCTAGTCTGCAGGAGCAGTTGCCATTTTGTTAGGCAAAGTTGCTGCAGCATGTTAAAGAGGAGACATGCACTGTGCTCTTTCATGGAGACTTCAGTTTGATTTTTCTGAATACAAGTAATTCAGATTGAAATTAAATTGTCTTCTTTGTCTATTAAAATATGACATGGAAATTAGGAAAATCCTGTGATTACCTTTTTCCTGGCCAACATGCATAGCTATGGAAAAAGAGAGAATGATGGTAATGAATATAATTAGAAGTTAAGGGATGTATGACACTGATAAGGGAATCTAAAGATATCCATGAAATATCTATGGCAAACAGGGTTAAGTACAATAAAATGGAATTTTTTAATGTATCAGGAATATAGCTGATTAGAAAAACTTTGATGGAACAATTTCTGTCAGAAAATGCAGTTCCATTAAAATCAAAATGCCTCTTGAAAAAAGGGAAAAACTTCTAATGTATATTAGATATTATAATACAAAATAAAGTCAAAAATTGAAATGTTTTGATCAGTCTGAGACAATTGTTTTCCTGAAATATTCTTTCATGTAGCCCTTTGAAATTTTTGAGTTTTGTTCCAAACATTCTTGGCAAAGCTCTAATCTTGAACAAAACGAATCTAAGCAAAGATAAGTCCATTACTAAATGGAGATATTAAAATTGTCAATAATGATGCAGAAAAAGAAGTGTTCCATATATATTTCTGTTCTGTATGTGAAACCTAGCTAGAGGATATATAAATGTCACATAATGATGATGAAATATTTTCTATTCCAACATTAATGATGATGTTTGTTCTACTACTAGTAGTTCAGCTAGTAAAGTTAAAACAATTTAAATTAGCAAACAGGTCTGAATAATTTTCACCCATAAACTTTTAAAGAGTTTATCAAGGAGCTCTCTGGCCTGATGATTTTAATAACTCTTGGAAAGTGATGAAATTCCAGAGGATTGGATGAAAGTCAAAGTTTAGTCAAATGGGATAAACCATATATTTATAGGTCAGTTAATCTGAAATCAGTTCCAGGTAAAATAATGAAATGGCAGTTACAAAATTATCAATAAAATATTAGAGAATGGAAATATAATTAATGCCAATTAGTATGGTTTCATGGAAAATAAATCCTGTCAAATGTTATATACTTCTCTAAGAATTTTACAAGCCTGGATGATAAAGGTAACTGTGTTGATGTAATCTGCTTAGATTTCTGTGAGATGTTGGACTACAGCTGGTCAAAAAATGTTTTTTTCCTCTATAGAAAATTTTGTTTTCAACAAAAAATTGTTTGAAACTGAAATATTTAGATTTAGAAATGCTGCTGTGGTGCCTACTGAGTGTTGTAGCTTGGGTGTCTCATGCTCCCATTCTCCTCTATAGGCCCGACTTCCTCATTGGATTGTACTTCCCATGATGCACCACAGTGTCCCCTCTTGGTGAAGGGAGGCAGAGCATCATGGCAGCACAGTTGCATGGCCACAATGCTTCATGGGAGATGAAGTCCAGCTGGGGAGTCTGGCCCGCAGAGAAAAATGGGGGCACGAGGCCGCTGAACTACAACTCTCTTGAAGCACCACAACAGCATTTCAGAATAAAAGTATTTTGGTTTTCAGATGAAATGTTTCTGTTTTTGGCCAAAACCAGATTATTTTTTGTTTTACAGTGAAAAATTGAAATTTTCAGCAACAAGGAGTCACTAAAAAATAAAAATAAAAATTATTTAGTGGAAACCTAATTTTCCATAGAGAAATGGTTTTGATGGAATTTTTTGACCAGCTATTTAGTACCCCACAGCATCCTGGTTAAAAAATGAGCAGTTATGTAAAATTAATCTGGCTCATATGAAATAGATTTAAAACTAAGTGATTGATCTCAAAACAGAGTTGTTAATGGGGAATCATCAATGAGTGGGGGTGTTTTAGTGACCCCACTAATTCTTGGTGTAACTCTTCAATATTTTTATCAATGACTTATAACAGGGGTGGCCAACCTGAGCCTGAGAAGGAGCCAGAATTTACCAATGTATATTGCCAAAGAGCCACAGTAATACGTTAGCAGCTCCCCAAAGCTCCCCCCCCCCCGGCTCCCAGCACCTCCCACCCACCGGCAGCCCTGCTGATCAGCGCCTCCCACTCCCTCCCCCACCTCCTGATCAGCTGTTTCATGGTGTGCAGAAGGGTCTGCAGGGGAGGAGGAGGAGCAAGGGCATGGCAGGCTCAGGGGAGGGGGCGCAAAAGGGGTGGAGTGGGGGTCGGGCCTGTGGCAGAGCCAGGCGTTGAGCAGTGAACACCTCCCAGCATATTGGAAAGTTGTTATATCTCCAGCCCCGGAGTCGGTGCCTATACAAGGAGCCGCGTATTAACTTCTGAAAAGCTGCATGTGGCTCCAGAGCCACAGGTTGGCCACTCCTGATTTATAAGAATATACAAAATTATTGCTTCTAAAGTTTGTAGACAAAGTAATGATGAGGCCAGATTGCTGGTACAGAGCAACCTAGATCACTTGGTAATCCGGATGTGATCAAACAACATGTGCTTTAATTACATCAAATGGAAGGTCAAATGTTTAGGAACAAAGATTGGACGTACTTGTGGATGGGGAAAGGTATCCTGGAAAGCAGTGAATCTGAAAATGCTTTAGGGATCATTGCATATAATCCGCTTAACATGTACTCACCATTGTAAGACTGTGGCAAAAAGAAATAGCATGTTGTTTGTGTGCTTAAACAGGCAATACTGAATAGGACCAAGGAGGTGATATTACTTTCACATACAGAATTGGTGAGATCACTACTGTGTCCAGTTCTGGTGTCCACACTTTAAGATGAATATTGACAAACTGAAGAGTGCTCAAAGAAGAGCTACCTGAGGTCTAGAAAACACACCTTACAGGGAGACTTAAGGAGCTCAATTTATTTAGGTTCTCAAAGAGAAGTTTCAGAGATGATGTTATTGTGGCCCATCAGTACTTACACAGGGAAAAGATATCTGAGACTAGAGAGATCTTTGCTGTAGTAGACAAAGACACATTGAGATCCCCTGCAGGGAATGAAGCTTGATAAATTCCAAAAATAAGATGCAACTTTTAAACAGTTGGGATAATTAACCATTGGAAGAGCTTTTGCATGGAGAGTGGTAAATCCCCTGTCACTTTAATGTATTTTAATTCAAAACTGGAATGCCTTTCTAAAGGTACACTCTACTTCAACCATAACTCACTGGGCTCCACGGTGTCACGCATAGGGTGCGGGGAATAATCCCCTCTACTTCAGGAATCATGGGGGCGGGGCGGGAAACTTTTTAGCCTGTATTATGCAGGAAGTCAGACTACGTGACCCAACTTGTCCCATCTGGCCTCAGAACCTATTGGTGTGAATGATTAGTTTTTAGTTAATTTTTGAGACAAGTCTTTGATTCCCTTAGATAGATCTCCAGATATGCCTTTGGCACTGTACAGCTGGGTATGTTTCCCTGACACTATAGAAGAAGCTAGTCATACAGCAATCACATAAAGGTCAAGTGTCTAATACAGATTTATAAATCAGATCTCTTGCTATAGCAATATCCATCTTAGTACTAATAATACCAGAGTGAAAGCCACCCCACTGATGCCCCATTTAAGTTCTCAAAGTAGGACCTAAATGGGAATCCAGTGGTGGTGTATTGCTCATGGATGTGATCACCAAACTACTTGTTTCAGAGTAGCAGCTGTGTTAGTCTGTATTCGCAAAAAGAAAAGGAGTACTTGTGGCACCTTAGAGACTAACAAACTTATTAGAGCATAAGCTTTCGTGAGCTACAGCTCACTTCATCGGATGCTGCTCTAATAAATTTGTTAGTCTCTAAGGTGCCACAAGTACTCCTTTTCTTTTTCCAAACTACTTGGAGTCCTTATCTGGAGTTAACACTTGGTTTCCAGCAGTGATGGGATGATATGCTCAACCACCTTCATTCTCAGGCTTCCACCTTCCCCTGGAGATACTCGTACAAATTGCAGCTCAGCTTCTAAAAGATTGAAAACTGAAGCCATTTCCTAAATTTGGGATCCCTCCTTACATCTTGCTTGGGCTGATTAATGCAGAGAGATTCCTCTCTCTTAACATAACCTCCTGGCTTGACAGAAGTGGCTGTGCCTCCAGGTGATTTCAGGAGCTTTCGTTAGTGTGGAAATAAACAGACCAGAAATAATGAAACTTGGGTATCTAAATACACAAATCATCCATGGGCAGTTTCTTTCTTCCTTTCTCGCCAATTCTTCCTTTTGACTTTCCCCCTCTTCTACATTTCTCTTTTCCTCCCTTTCTTTCTCTCCTCCTTTCACTCTTGTTTTCCCTTCTATCTGTTCTTTCTGGCAGGTGTCAGCCTTTCTTGCCACAAATCAAACTCGTTAGGAACTCTGCAGGGATCCTTGCAAATGGCCTCTCTTTGTGAACTGGCTCGCTTTTTTTTTTTAATCTGCAGTGTTCCCCATTATATTGCCATTGATGTAATAGTCCACCATGAATTTTACTGCCTGTCAAACAACAGCGCAATTATTTTGAGTTCTATTGAAGAAAGGCTTGACACTCCAGCCTTGATCACTTCCCACTTTTCACTGGAGGGACCCCCACTGCCAGAGGACACTCAGCTATCACCTTGTCAGCATGATATTCTGTGGGCTTGTTTTAATTCAGCATCATGGCGATGGAACCCATTAACAACCAGCTGATAGAGTCCCAGCTGTTTAAATCTGGTGCTGGTAAGAATGGTTAAAACTCTTTTGTGGTTTTAAAAACTCATGCACAAGCCAGATTGGCATATGAGTCATTTTTTATATCAGTTCTGTGTCCATGGCCCCGATCCTGCAGGATGCTCAGAACTCCTGTGTGGTTAGCATCTTTCACCTTATCAGAACTGCACAGGAGTGCGCCATGCCTGGCAGGATCAAACATCATCCATATAAGTTTCCCAGCAATGTACAAACAGCTGTGCTTGGCCCTAATCAACACTCAGCAAGCTCCTTACTCAGTGCACTACATGGGTTACACCTTCATTTGAAATGACCATCAGATCAAAGAGCTCTTTTCCCATCGTCTTGCACCTTGCTGAATTACTGTGATTTCCATCTCAAGAACTGTTGTGTTAGGTGCTGTACATACACGTAGTAACAGACAGTGCATACCCCAAAGAGCATATGCTCTAAATAGACAAAGGAAACATTATTACTCCCTCAGTAGGGAGTTGTGGCACAGAGAGATTAAGGCCCAGGTGCACAAAGGTATTTAGGCTCCTAACTTCCAGTGAAATCCATGGACATTAGGAACCTAAATCCTTTTGTAGATCTGGGCCTTAAAGTGACTTGTCTTAGGTCACACAGAGAGGCTGAGATGGAACAGGGAACTAAACCCAGAGTCTTAGTTCAGTGCCTTAATCATAAGAATGTGCTTCCCTTCCCCCGCTGAAAAGCAGTGCCCTGTAGTTCTACAGCCTGTGGAATACCATCTCACAGTATTTTAAAACAGATCCTTCCATCTTATTATAATTATTATTAGTGTCACAAGTGTCAATGTGCTTTTCTCTGAGCAACCCTGCTAAATCATGACCGATTCATGCAGTTAGTGCTCTGTGGAGAACGTGGCGGAGATGAGTTCTCGGGGTGTGACAATTTTCAGCTCTTCTGGGGCCCAGTTTTCCAATTGCTGCATGAAATCAAGTTGGTGGCTTTATCCAGGCATCCCTTGGAGTGCAGGAATCCATGCTGCGCAGCCCCCATTTGAAGGTTCAGTAGAGTCAGCAGTCTGGTCCTGGGCAGACACCAGCCTTTAGCCCAAGAAGAACAACCGGTCACTGCGGGGCCATCATCCTTGGCAAGCTCTTAGACTCCTGAACTAGCCCTCTGTCCCTGAGCTGAAGGAGGAGGATACAACTGGGTGACAAATGCTGACTATAGAGATCAAGGTAGATAGCCTAGATAAGCGACATCCTCTTGTCCTGCATGTGGCCAGAGTGGAAAAATTATTAATGTACGGCTTTACCATTCCCTTCCAGTTAGCTTGGAGCCCCGCTGTAGCTGGGGGCCTTGCACATTGCTAGCAAGGCCGGATCTAGTTTGAAGCACAGGGAGTAGTTGCCTGTTGCTCCTAGTTAATATGAAAAGCACCGAGCTAGATTAATCTATGATGCAGCCTCCATTGAATTCAGTGTCCCAGGGGTGAGCATGGTCCATTGCACAGAGAACTCTGGGGAAATTGTATATTGCAGCTGGCTGCTTGTCTTGTACACAAGGTCGGGAGGAAAGGGCCTAGTCTGCTCCCACTGACCTATTGTGGCTTGCGACTGGAGCAGGAGTGGGCCCAAAGCCAGCAACATCCATCGCTTGCTTGAACCTTCATGAGCACAGAGCAATGATCAAGTTCAAAATGCTGAGGGCTTCCCCCTCTGGTACGTGATGAATAGGCACTGTGTCCTGTTTTGGACAGGACAAAATAATTAGGTGGCAACAAAGTGTATTGCCTGCAGCCCTGTGAAGCTCGTTCAGCTGCCTGCTGCTATTTACTCAACATGCCATCTCTTTTATTAAACCTAAATGGAGCGCTGCAGAGACACTACATATCCTAGCGTCATGCAAGCTGGGCACACAGTGACAGTTAGCACAGATAACTGAGCAGCCGTCTCCTCCCTGGGTGTGCATGGAAGGGTGATGTCCTGTTCTGAGAGCACTTGGGCACATCTCCTGGCAATGGGATGGTGTGAATGTGTGTGTGTGGCCCAGATCCTTAGAGAGACTTGGCAGCCTTTACTCAGTGAGATTTCTAAGGACCTGCAGGTGACTCCTAAGGCCCAAGATAAGTTCAACGCAAGCTTTTCTTACTCTGACAGGGGTATCAGAGCCCCATTAAGAGGTATTTTCTGAAGACGTGTTCTATGCCATGTGTCCTGCTCTAGTTCCTGGGCAGAGAAAGCTACAGAAGCGTATTTGTGCTTTGAACGATTATATCCCTGATCCTTGGCTGCACTGAGGAGCACACGACATGAATCAGGAGGGAGTGTTCACCCTCTTTGCCCTCCCCTCGGCTGGGCCAGTCTCCCTGGTGGCTCTAAATCTTGCTGGTTGACGATGGCCCCACAAGGCTGCTACTGCAGCCGGGGATAGTGAGAGCACAGGGAAGCCCTGAACATGTCTCCCATTCTCCTAGCCATGCCCCCAGGCCAGCTGCAGTGGTGTAGGAGTCACCAGCGGGGTCCTGCCATGGGGGATGCCCCCAGGATCAGCTTTGACGGCTCTAACACCAAAGGCCTCTCCACTAACTGCTGAGCTCAGTTCTTGGACATGGCTGGCTTTCCGTCCCTTGATCGTCCATATCCCTGCTTTATAGCCACCACATACACCACACCATGCACTGTCACTCACACAACTCACTTCCTTGCACACACACAAAAACACTTAGAAACAAACATGAATTACAAAAATACCCCAATACTGAATCTAGCTATTTCTGATCATACACAAAGGACACTAAAAGGACATTGTTAAGGTTGCAAAGTCAAGCCCTCAAATGTCAGGACCTGGAAAAATTGAGGAAACCCATGCAACCTTTATTCAACCCCTTGTGTGTGTGTATCAAAATACAGTCTTTAATAACATGCTCACCTCCTTTTGTTCCCAAAGCCGCCTGACCTCAGTCCATTTACAGGATGGCTAGTGCTCACTTAGGCCTAGATGAACAAAAGGACTTAGGCACTCCAGTTGCTCTATTAGGCACGCCAGTCTTAGTTTCGGGATCCTGTGATCCAAAGGTCCCACTGATACTGTAGGTGCCCAAACTCACTCGCTGCCTAAATTTTCAAGACGAAAGCTCTGGAGGCACTTCTGCTGCTATCTCTGGGCTGCTGCCATCCTCTAAGCACACGGGCACCTATCTCCCACCTCAGCTCCAGAATGACTCACAAGCCAGGGGAAGACAGGTGTTTGGCTGGCTAACTGGCATGCAGGGTCTGATCTGACAGGTGTGCCAAGAGACTTCTTACTACATTGGGTCCCATTAAAAATCCAGCCAGAGGAGGTGCCCACCTTATAACTTTTAGCCCTAGTGAGTAGGGCTCTCCCCTGGGATGTGGGAGACCCAGGTTCAGTTCCCCCCTCAGACTAGATGATCATAATGGTCCCTTCTGACCTTAAAATCTATGATTCTATGATGGGGAAACAGGATTTGGAGAGGTGGTCAAAGCATGAAGGGGCATACAAATGTTTAGTGCATCTGGCACATAAATACCTTGCAACGCTGGCTACAATAGTGCCATGCAAACAATTGTTCTTGCTCTCAGGTGACATTATACATAAGAAGCTGGCAGCATTATCTCCAGTAAATGTAAACAAACTTGGTTGTCTTAGCTATTGGCTGAACAAGAAGTAGGACAGAGTGGGCTTGTCAGTTTTACATTGTTTTCTTTTTGAGTGCAATTATGTAAAAATAAATTCTACACTGGTAAATTGCACTTTCACAATAAAGAGATTGCACTACAGTACTTGTATGAGGTGAACTGAAAAGTACTATTTCTTTTGTTTATCTTTTTTACAGTGCAAATATTTGTAATCAGAAATAATATGAAGTGAGGACTGTACACCTTGTATTCTGTGTTGTAATTGAAATAAATATATTTGAAAATGTAGAAAACATCCAAAAATATTTAAATAAAAGGTATTCTATTATTGTTTAACAGTGCGATTAAAATTGCAATTAATCATGATTATATTTTTAATCTCGCGATTACTTTTTAAAATTGTTTGACAGCCCTTGTTTAAGCCACATATAATTTATTAAACATTAACTGCAAACAAGTAAGGGAAAAACTGAAAAGGCTAAAGGGACAAGGAACCCCACATGAGGGACATGGGGACACTGCAAACAACAGTCTCTGGGACTCAAGTAAGTTCACAGCCTCTTCCTTACATGTCCCAGGCCTCCTGACCAGGCCCTGGCTCTGCTGTGGTGATACCAGGGTCAGACACCGCAGGCTCTAGTAGGGTGACCACCTTTTCCAAATGCAAAAATGGGACACATGCAGGAGCCCCGCCCCCCTCCATAGCCCCACCCCCTGCTCCTCTTCCCCCTGAGGCCCCACCCCCTGGCCAGTCCAGGAGACAGAGCCAGGGCATGGTAAGAACTGCCCAGGGAGCCGGGGCTGCCGTGGGGAGCCCTGAATCCTCCACTTGCCCTGCGTGGGGGGTTGGGATACCTGAAAGCAGCTCCTGTCCCGTGTTCCTGTCCCCTGGAGCCTGCCACCCAGGGCAGATGGAGGGTCTGGGGCTCCCCTCATTGGCCTGGGTTCCTTGAAAGGCTCTTACTATGGCCCAGCTCCAGCTTCCAGCCTGGCCAGGGGGCCGGGCCTCAAAGGGAGAGGAGGAGTGGGGGCTGGGGCCTCGTGGCAACCAGGAAGAGGCTAGTGCTGTCCCTGAGCCTCAGGCAGACACAGAAGGTGCCACAGGAAATCCAGGACAAATGCTGTCCTGGAGCCATCCAGCCCAGGACCAGAACTTGAACTCTGCATTTCAGGACTGTCCCACCCAATTAGGGACGTGTGGTTACCCCAGCCTCCAGGTGGCACTTCTCCCCAGTGTTGACCCTCCCCATCAGGTTTGCATCCTTCCTCTCTGAGTCTAGTTTTCAAGGGCCTTTTGCCTGGTGACGTCTCTCTGCATTGGGCCCTCTCTGTTCACCTTGCTCGCTCCAGCCACTCACTGTGCTTGGCCCCAATTTTATTGGTGGCACAGCAGGCCTACTGCTCTCCCAGTTCTGGCCTATGGCTCCCTTCTGTAGCTAGGTCCTGGCTCACCTTTGGTGCAGCTGGTCTCTGCTGCTCCAGCTTCCGGCCCTGGGCTGCTGCTCTGGTTCTGGCCGTCTCTCTGCAGTGTGTCCTCTTTCTTCACTCACACTTGACACTGCAGGAGTCACCAAGAAATTCAACCTTTTCAGTGTGAAGTCCCTGAAATGCCTCTTATTTGACCAAATCTCCAAATTTACCCTTAGGGCCTTGGTTCTTAGATAGGTTTCAGAGTAGCAGCTGTGTTAGTCTGTATTTGCAAAATGAAAAGGAGTACTTGTGGCACCTTAGAGACTAACAAATTTATTTGAGCATAAGCTGAATCGGATGCAGTGAACTGTAGCTCACGAAAGCTTATGCTCAAATAAATTTGTTTGTCTCTAAGGTGCCACAAGTACTCCTTTTCTTTTTGGTTCTTAGATAGACTGCATGGGTGGGCATTTCATACCCATCCTGCTAGGGACAATCAGTTAATTGCTCCATAGACAGGTTTGCAGCCAGTTTTTCATTCCAAGCCCAATATCAGACCCTTTCTATATTCCTAAAAACATCCTTTCTGCTCAAAATTTTGCTTGTGTGGTCTTTAACCAGAGAATATTGATGGCAATTTTGCAAAGACTTGGACAAGCTATTTCTGGGCTATCAACCATAGGGGGAAAAAGTTTTGTTAACCATCTGAAAATTATTTTTGTTCTCTTTCATCATGTCACCTCCCCAGAACAGTTGCTGACGAAGCTGAGGAAATAAAATCCCTGCTAATGAACTTTAGGATTTGTGTCAGCCTGCTGACAGATTTCACTCAGAGTTCTTCAAGGGCCAGGTATGGAACCAATACTAAATACAGTTCATGAATATTCTAAACCAAAAAACTTTGCTAAACTGGTGTTAAGGTTGAAAAAATAATTGATCCTGTAACTTAAAGAAGGGGGACAAAAATTGTAGTTGAAATAACCCAAATAGAATATTATTGGAAATTTCAAAGTAAGATTCAACTTTAAAACATCTCAGTATTTGAAAATACGTAAATTCATAGTTAAGCAATTCTAAGTAGCTTAACTCTGCCTCCATGATCCCCACTAAGCAGAATCTTCATTCAGGCAAGAAATTTAATCAAAGGAAGTTCAACTGGAGATAACCTATAGGCAAATGTGTCTAGAGGTGCATGAATTGTCATGTCAGTTGTGACTCAGTCTAGTTGGTATATGTGGGATCATGTGCAAAGAAACACTTGCTTAGTAACTGACTCTGGTGTTGTTATTCAAGGAAATGCCTTGTAAGAAGTTACATCTCTTAGGAAATACACACCCTAACCATAAGCAGTGGCTATAATTTCAAATGTTCACCAAGACTGCATACTTCTTAAAGTCCCTAGCCACCGGATTTACCAGCCGATAAAAGGAAATCCTTTTTTTCACATAGAATCACAGAGTCATAGGACTGGAAGGGATTTTGAGAGGTCATCTAGTCCAGCCCCCCGCCTGAGGCAGGACTCAATATTATCTAGACCATTCCTGCCAGATGTTTGTCTAACCTGCTCTTAAAAACCTCCCACAACGGAGATTCTACAGCCCCTTGACAATTTGGTCCAGTGCTCAGCCACCCTTACAGTTAGGAAGTTTATCTGAATGTCTAACTAAATCTCCCATGGTGCAATTTAAGCCCATTGCTTCTTGTCCTGTCCTCAGTGGTTAAGGAGAACAATTTATCCTCCTCCTCTTTATAACAGCCATTACATACTTGAAGACTGTTATATGCCCACTCAGCCTTCTCTTCTTCAGACTAAACAAATCCAGTTTTTTAAGTCTTTCCATATAGATCATGTTTTCTAGATCTTTAATATTTTTTGTTGCTCTCCTCTGGATTTTTTTCAATTTGTCCACATCTTTACTTAAGTGTGGTGCTCAGAACTGGACACAATTCTCCAGTTGAGGCCTTATCAGTGCTGGATAGAGTGGAAGAATGATTTCATGTGTCTTGCTTACAACACTCCTGCTAATGCATCCTAGAATGATATTCACTTTTTTTGCAACAGTATGACATTGTTGACTCCATATTTAATTTCAGAGTAGCAGCCGTGTTAGTCTGTATTCGCAAAAAGAAAAGGAGTACCGGTGGCACCTTAGAGACTAACAAATTTATTAGAGCATAAGCTTTCGTGAGCTACAGCTCACTTCATCGGATGCATATTTAATTTGTGATTCACTGTAACCCCGATCCTTTTCTGCAGTACTCTTTCCTAGGCAGTCATTTCCCATTTTGTATGTGTGTAATTGATTACTCCTTTCTAAGTGTAGTGTCCTTATTGAATTTCATCCTATTTGTTTCAGAGCATTTCTCCAGTTTGTCAATATCATTTTGAATTCTAATCCTATCCTCCAAAGCGTTTGCAACCCCTCCCAATGTGGTATCATCCGCAAACTTTGTAAGTGTACTCTCTATGCCATTATCCAAATAATTTATGAAGATATTGAACAGAACTGAACCCAGGGCAGATTCCTGTGAGACTCCACTTGAAATGCCCTTCCAGCTGGATTATGAACTGTTTTTAACTATTCTCTGAGTATGCTTTTCCAACCACTTGTGCACCACCTTATAGTAAATTCACCTAGACTATATTTCTTTAGTTTGTTTATAGAAGGTCATGAGAGATAGTATAAAAAGCCTTTCTAAAATAGAGAGATAACACACAAGCAGCCAGGAAACTCATTGCCATTGTCCACTGAAGCCAAGAGCTTAGTAGGTTTCAAATAGGGACTGGACATTTATATGGACAACAAGAGCATCCGGAGTTGCAATATTAAGAATTAAAAAGAAGAGTTTTGGAAAGGATACAAATCCTCATGCAATGGGGGGTAGGAAGAAACCACTCCTTACCATGGGCAAATTATTCCATAATGGATTATTACTGGATTTTTTGCACCTTTCTCTGAAGCAGCTGGTATTGGCCACTGTCAGCGACTGGATCACAGCCTAGGTGGTCCATGGGTTTGATCTGGTCTGATAATTCCTCTCTTCTTAATTTTCCACTGATTCACGATGAAGTGAAGTTCTGGAACAGCCTTCTACATGGAGCAGTGGTGGCAAAAAACTAACTCGTTTCAAGACTAAGCTTGTTAGATATATGGAGGGGTTGGTATGATGAGACTGCCTACAATGGCATATGACCAATCTGCAATTGCTATTAGTGGGAGATGAGACACTATATGGGGAGAGCTCTGAGTTACTACAGAGAATTCTTTCCCAGGTGTCTGGCTGGTGGGTCTCACCCACATGCTCAGGGTCCAACTGATCACCATATTTGGGGCTGGGAAAGAGTTTTCCCCCAGGACAAATTGGCAGAGACACTGGGGATTTTTTGCCTTCCTCTTCAGCATGGAGCACAGGTCACTTGCTCATTTGAACTAGAGTAAATGGTGGATTCTCTGTAACTTTAAATCTTTACATCAAGATTTGAGGACTTCAGTACCTCAGCCGGGGTTCTGGGCCTACTGCAAGAGTGGGTGGATGAGGTTGTGTGTCCTGTGATGTGCAGGAGGTCAGACTTATATGATCATGACAGTATCTTCTGGCCATAAAGTCTATGAGGAATTGCCAAGTCCCAACAATTCAAGGATTAAAAGATTCCTGATTAATTCTCTAAGGAAAGTGTTCTCATACAAAGCAGCTAGCATGAAGCTTGTCAGCTTTGACAGACAATACACAGTCTGAGGAAATAGGGTTCCGGAGTAAGATTGTTCAGGGTAAGTGTGAAGAATGAGGATTTTCCTTTGTAATGTTGTATGTGAGTCTTACTGTTGAGCCTATGTGAGTTTTACTGTTTTGCATGAATACAGTGTGTGCCTCAGTTTCCCTGTGTGCTGCACCAATACTTCAGTGGTGGTAATAGGGGCGTGTGACTTTGGCTGAGACCTCTGGGGCAGGTGAGGCTGCTTCAGCTGCCTGCACATATACTATGACCAGTGCCTTTCGTAACCTGAGACCCAGGAGGGTGATGCAACCATGTGATGACCAGGTGACTCTGCCCAGGAAGCAAGACAAAGACAAGGAGGAGGAGCAATGGGGAAGCTGAGGTCGGATCGCTGGAAGCTGGCAGTCTGCTTAGGGGCACTGGAAGAGGGGGAGTCCAGGACATCTAGCCCAGGACTCCCCAGGATGGACTTGGCTGAAAATCACTATTTCTGTGCTAACAAGTTCTGGTCTACGCTGTGTTCCTGTTGATTAATAAACCTTCTGTTTTACTGGCTGGCTGAGAGTCATGTCTGACTGCGGAGTTGGGGTGCACTGCCCTCTGGCTTCCCCAGGAGCCACACCCGGATGGACTCACTGCGGGAAGCGCACAGTGTGGAAGGGGATGCTGAATGTTCTGAGGTCAGATCCAGGAAGACCAAAGCTGTGTAAGTGTCTTGCCCTGGTGACAGTATGCTCAGAGAGAGGAGACATGCTCCCCCAGAGTCCTGAGTGGCTTCATATGGAGTAGTTCCAGAGCATTGGCCGGTGACCCCGTGACAGTAAGTTTATTGTGAATATCAGTTTCTGGTGCACAAGCTGGGTAAGGTAATATCTTTTACTGGACCAACTTCTGCTGGTGAGGGAGACAAGCTTTCGAGTGTTCAGAGAGTTCTTGAAGTCTGGGAAAGGTACTCAGAATGTCACAGATAAATATAAGGTGGGACAGGTAGCTTAGCACCTCAGCTGCTGTAAATTGGTTCACCTTCAGTGAAGCTACATGGACCTTCTGAGGCAAGACAGTCATTTTGGTTTTGTTTTGAATTGAAATTTTCATTTCAAGTTTAGTGTTCCAAATCCTCCAACTTAAAAATTTAATTTTCCCTCCATTTTTCTTTTTATCATTGAGTGCAATAAAATGAAGCATGTCCAGATTTTGGGGGGATTTCCCCCTCCCTCTTTTTTCCTTTTTCCAATGAGTACATTTTCAAAACTTGCTGAACTTCAGAAAAGTTAGAGGGGCAAAAGTAACTTGGAAACAAAGATAATGTATGTGTAGGGAACCTTTGGCTACCACTCGTATTGCACACAGTGACCAGTAGGAAAAAAGGGAGAAGTGGGAGAAAATGGGGTAAATGACAATTCAACAGTTTTAACTTTCCAAATTTTGAATTTTTTTTCAAACTTTCCCCCAAACAATATTTTATGAAAAATGTCAAAAATATTAAAAATTGTACAATTTCAAACCCTGCAAACTGTAAACAACTTTGATGTGTCAAAAGTTTTTTGCAAAATTGTTTTCCATTTTTGGAGGATTTACACCAGATGAAGATCTTGTCCTGACTTCTTAAGCAAAATAATCATGGAATGTCCTTGCTTTCTACAGGCTGGGGCTTTCCCCTTGAATTACAACAGCCTTTTCCAGTTTATTTTCCCCAATAAATTACTGTTACTTTCTGATCCTTAACTACAGGGTTTTTTTAACTTAACATAGAGATGGGAGTTGAAATTTCATAGGAGGACAGTATGGCTGTGTGGGTTTGTTTGGGATAGAAGGCCAGTCTGATATGTACTTGGTCACCATATAACTTACAAGCCACTAGGACACTGGAGATTGTGGGCACACTTATGACTTTTCCACAAACTCTGTATATGGGTCTGTTCCAGGAACAGCGCATAGCAGGTCTGTTCCAGGAACAGATCTGGACCCAGATTATGCCCCAGAGGCTCACAATCTGCTTCCCAGCCTCCCCCTGCTGCAGAGGACAATTACCCTGTACCACTTCCCAGAGTACATCAGCACAGCCTGCTGTGCTGTGGTTTGAGTACAGAGACAAGGTTCCATCCACTTCCTGCCCACATGCATAGGAGAGGATGGTCTGATCCCTTGGAAGTTGCTCCCCGCCAGCTCCCTGCTACTTGTGTTGTGGGTACGCAGCGTGAGGGATCATCCTGCCTCTGTGCCTGGGCCTAGCAGTAAAGGCAGCTCAAAGAGCTTTCCTTGAACTCAGATAGTGGCGGGTTCTTGTGCATTTGGGTCAGAAGGTCCCAGATTCACTCCTCACTGACAACTCTGGTGTCTTCATGTGTACGGGCATGGTCTGTTATAAAATGGCACATCAGATGGGACCTGACTCCTCTTGACCTCAGATGCTCAGGATGAGCATGTCTAACAGGGAGCGGAAGGCATGTGATCATGGGCCTCTCTTGTGGCTCCTCCAATAACTACTGCTATAGGCTGGCTGAAGGAGCTTTTCTCTTTTCTCTCAAAGGGCAGGGTCGAGTTGCTTTTTGGCACTGATGGTCCCAAGTTCAATTCCCTGTTGGCGACCCTAGTGTCTATGTTTACAAAGCCACAGTTGGTTACAGCAGGAAATTTCCATCTGTGCTGAGTACAGGTTGCTGAAGTGATTTCTTTAAGGGCAGTTATTCGGTTGTCATTTTTCAGATGGCATAATAGTAAAAGGCTCTATTTCAATAGACCAGCGAGTGTTTTGCAGTCCCCTTGCTCCGCTCTGCTGCCATGGAGGCTGCTAAGCGGAAATGTGCTTTTCCTGGTTGCTCAGTTGGGAAAGAGTGCATAGTTCAGTGTGTCATATGCTAGATCCTCCTTTGCCATGGTGCCCATGAGCTGTCCCAAAGACTGCAGTGATGGAGGTATGGATCGACGGCTGCTATTTTGGCTCTGCTGGACAGAGGCAATGTGGAGTTGTTGGGTCTAGGACACTTGCAGTAGATTGTTTATGAGTTCAAGTTTCCTAGAGGATGCCATGAAACTTTTGGTCTCAGAATGTATTTTTGCAAGCAATCAGCACAAATTTCACTCCTTTATGGCTTGAAAACTTGAAGCTGTAGTGAACACGTGAGTTATAGAATCATAGAATCATAGAAGATTAGGGTTGGAAGAGACCTCAAGAGGTCATCTAATCCAACCCCCTGCTCAAAGCAGGACCAACACCAACTAAATCATCCAAGCCAGGGCTTTGTCAAGCTTGGCCTTAAAAACCTTTAAGGATGGAGATTCCACCACCTCCCTAGGTAATCCATTCCAGTGCTTCACCACCCTCCTAGTGAAATAGTGTTTCCTAATATCCAACCTAGACCTCCCCATCTGCAACTTCAGATAATTGCTCCTTGTTCTGTCATCTGCCACCACTGAAAACAGCTGAGCTCCATCCTCTTTGGAACCCCCTTCAGGTAGTTGAAGGCTGCTATTAAATCACCGCCTCACTCTTCTTTTCTGCAGACTAAATAAGCCCAGTTCCCTCAGCCTCTCCTCGTAAGTCATGTGCCCTTGCCCCCTGCTCATTTACATTGCCCTCTGCTGGACTCTCTCCAATTTGTCCACATCCTTTCTGTAGTGGGGGCCCCAAAACTGGATGCAGCAATATTCTAGATGTGGCCTCACCACTGCTGAATAGAGGGGAATAATCACTTCCCTCAATCTGCTGGCAATGCTCCTACTAATGCAGCCCAATCTAACGTTAGCCTTCTTGGCAACAAGGGCACACTGTTGACTCTCATCCAGCTTCTCATCCACTGTAATCCCCAGCTCCTTTTCTGCAGGACTGCCGCTTAGTCAGTCGGTCCCCAGCCTGTAACATGGGACAACTGCAGAGTCCTGCACTTAGGATGAGATTCTTCCATCCTAAGTATAGGACTCTGCAGTTGTCCCATGTTGAACCTCATCAGATTTCTTTTGGCCCAATCCTCCAATTTGTCTAGGTCACTCTGGACACGTTTTCAAACCCGTGTGATTATGCGTGTGCACGCAAGCTCCTTAGCAGAACCCAAGAGTTTGCCACTGAGATCCGTGTAGACAGAGTGCCCCAAAAGTACTACTTCCCCACTTCTGATATTCCTGGAGACCACACGCAGGGCTGCTGTTAAGACTTGTATTTGCTGTCAGAGGTGCATCATTGTGAACATCTAAGCCTAAGCAAATCCCACCCTAATGTGTAAATGTGATAGTTGCCATCTTGGCCGACAAACCAGTGACTGATGGAAAGAACCAATCCTCTGCAGATGGGGGCTGTAACAACTCATATCCTCTGTCGATTGGCACAGAGAGACTTAAAAAGATTTAGGGGGAGTCATGGTGGATAATCAGCTGTACGTGAACTCCCAGTGAGATGGTGTGGCCAAAAGGGCTATTGTGATCCTAATGCATAAACGGGGAAACTTGAATAGGAGTAGAGAGCTTATTTTATCTCTGTATTTAGCATTGGTGCAACTGCTTCTGGAATCCTGTGTCCAGTTCTGGTGTCCACAATTCAAGAAAGTTGTTGATAAATTGAAGAGCGTTCAAAGAAGAGCCACAAAAATGATTAAAGGATTGGGAAATATGCCTTAATGTGATAGACTCAAGGAGCTCAGTCTATTTAGCTTAACAAAGAGGAGGGCAAGGGGTGATTTGATTATTGTCTGCGGGTGCATCTACATTGCAAAAAAGAGCCATGGTGGCAAATCTCAGACAGCTGCAGCGGCACAGGAGCTAGCATACAGAGCTGTAAACAGGGGAGTTTGAGTGGGAGTTCTGTTGGAGGAGAAGGTAGTTGTACTTTGTTTTATATTTTTAGTATTTGTGTGTGTGTGTGTGTGTGTGTGTGTGTGTAGGGGCTTTGTGCTGGGAGAGCAGCTGAGCCCTGATTAGGGGGTGGGACTTCTGACTAGAGGTCCTATAAAGGTAGCCAGCCAGTCGTGCAGTGGCACAGGAGCTAGCAAACAGAGCTGTAAACAGGGGAGTTTGTATTGTGGTGCTTGTTTGGGGTTTGCTTTTGCTGGGGGGGGTGGTCTTTTTGGTGTGACTTGTGTTTCCCAGATTAACAGGACTTAGGTGGGAAGGTGATGACAGATACGGAGGCAGCTGTGGGCGTGACTCCTGTAGTGGAAGACACATTGAGGATGACTGGATGTGGAAGCTGTGGTATGTACATGATCCTGGAGGGTGGACCTGATAAGAGTATTTTCTGCATGAAATGCCGTCTGATAGAGCTGATGGAGGAAAAGATCCGAGGTTTGGAGATGCAGGTGGAAAGTCTGGTTGAGTTTAGGAAGGGGTTTGAGCAGATGATGGATAAAAGATATGAGGTATCTGAAGGGAAAAGCTCAGACTCACAGATGGAAGCAGGGCTGGGGAATTCTGAGGGGAGACTGGGTGAGGAAAGTGGTCAGTGGAAGCAAGTGACTAAAAGAACCAGGCAGAGGAAAAGATGGGCTAGTGAAGGAGAAATAGAGCTTAGGAACAGGTTTGCAGAGTTGGAAAATGAAGAAGGGGCTCAGCAGGTACTTGTTGAAGGTGGAAGGGTAAGGAAGAAGAGAAGAGAGGCTAGTCCTATAGGAAAAGCAGAAGAGTCAAGGGAGACTACACCAAATATGAGCCCCAGGAGGATACAGGATGGGTTGAAGAGGATTATAAGGGAAAATAGGAATGGAAAGAACTTGCAGCCAGAGGGAACAGGGGAGAGACTGGAGAAAAGCACTGTCACCAGGAAAAGGCAGGTCTATGTGATAGGGGACTCTTTATTGAGAAGAATAGGCCTGTAACTAGAGCTGATCCAGAGAATAGAAGGGTGTGCTGTCTTCCGGGTGCTAAGATACGGGATGTAGACCTGAGGTTGAAAAGGATCCTAAAGGGAGCAGGAAAGAATCCCCTAATTATCCTTCATGTGGGAACAAATGATACGGCTAGATTCTCGCTGGAAAGTATTAAGGGAGACTATGCTAGGCTGGGGAAGACGCTTAAGGAAATTGAGGCTCAGGTGATCTTTAGTGGGATCCTTCCTGTTCCTAGAGAAGGGCAACAAAGGTGTGACAAGATTATGACTGTCAACAGATGGCTTAGGCAGTGGTGCTATAAGGAGGGCTTTGGGATGTATGGCCACTGGGAGGCATTCACGGACAGAGGACAGTTCTCTCGGGATGGACTTCATCTGAGTAGGGAAGGAAATAGACTTTTAGGATGGAGGCTGGCACAACTGATAAAGAGAGCTTTAAACTAGGAATTAGGGGGAGATGGTTGGGAGATGTCCAGGTAATCTCCACGCCAGATTTTAGCATTGAGAGGGAAGAAGATGAAGTAAGAAAGGTTACAGCCGTGGGTAGGAGAATGTATATAAGGAGCAAGGGTGGTGTGGATACTAGTCTAATAGGTTATACTTGCTGTAGAATGACTGTGCCTAATAGGGTACAAAATGTGAGCGAGGCCAAACCGCAAAAATTAAGATGTTTGTACACCAATGCGAGGAGCCTAGGTAACAAAATGGAGGAACTAGAGCTACTGGTGCAGGAAGTGAAACCAGATATTATAGGGATAACAGAAACATGTTGGAATAGTAGTCATGACTGGATTACAGGTATTGAAGGGTCTGTGCTCTTTAGGAAAGACAGAAACAAAGGTAAAGGTGGTGGAGTAGCATTGTATATCAATGATGAGGTAAAATGTAAAGAAATAAGAAGCGATGCAATGGATAAGACAGAGTCCGTCTGGGCAAAAATTACATTGGGGAAGATAACTAGTAAAGCCTCTCCTACGATAGTGCTTGGGGTGTGCTATAGACCTCCGGGATCTAATTTGGATGTGGATAGAGCCCTTTTTAATGTTTTTAATAAAGTAAATCCTAATGGACACTGCGTGATCATGGGAGACTTTATCTTCCCAGATATAGACTGGAGGACCAGTGCTAGTAATAATAATAATAGGGCTCAGATTTTCCTAGATGCGATAGCTGATGGATTCCTTCATCAAGTAGTTGCTGAACTGACTAGAGGGGATGCCATTTTAGATTTAATTTTGGTGAGTAGCGAGGACCTCATAGAAGAAATGGTTGTAGGGGACAATCTTGGCTCAAGTGATCATGAGCTAATTCAGTTCAAACTAAATGGAAGGATTAACAAAAATAAATCTGCAACTAGAGTTTTTGATTTCAAAAGGGCTGACTTTCAAAAATTAAGGAAATTAGTTAGGGAAGTGGATTGGACTGAAGAACTTATGGATCTAAAGGTAGAGGAGGCCTGGGGTTACTTTAAATCAAAGCTGCAGAAGCTATTGGAAGCCTGTACCCCAAGAAAGGGGAAAAATTCATAGGAAGAAGTTGTAGACCAAGCTGGATGAGCAAGCATCTTAGAGAGGTGATTAAGAAGAAGCAGAAAGCATACAGGGAGTGGAAGATGGGAGAGATCAGCAAGGAAAGCTACCTAATTGAGGCCAGAACATGTAGGGATCAAGTGAGACAGGCTAAAAGTCGAGTAGAGTTGGACCTTGCAAAGGGAATTAAAACCAATAGTAAAAGGTTCTATAGCCATATAAATAAGAAGAAAACTAAGAAAGAAGAAGTGGGGCCGCTAAACACTGAGGATGGAGTGGTGGTTAAAGATAATCTAGGCATGGCCCAATATCTAAACAAATACTTTGCCTCAGTCTTTAATAAGGCTAAAGAGGATCTTAGGGATAATGGTAGCATGACAAATGGGAATGAGGATATGGAGGTAGATATTACCATATCTGAGGTAGAAGCGAAACTCAAACAGCTTAATGGGACTAAATCGGGGGGCCCAGATAATCTTCATCCAAGCATATTAAAGGAATTGGCACCTGAAATTGCAAGCCCATTAGCAAGAATTTTTAATGAATCTGTAAACTCAGGAGTAGTACTGAATGATTGGAGAATTACTAATATAGTTCCTATTTTTAAGAAAGGAAAAAAAAGTGATCTGGGTAACTACAGGCCAGTTAGTTTTACATCTGTAGGATGCAAGGTCCTGGAAAAATTTTTGAAGGAGAAATTAGTTAAGGACATTGAAGTCAATGGTAAATGGGACAAAATACAACATGGTTTTACAAAAGGTAGATCGTGCCAAACCAACCTAATCTCCTTTTTTGAAAAAGTAACAGATTTTTTAGATAAAGGAAATGCAGTGGATCTAATTTACCTCGATTTCAGTAAGGCATTTGATACCATGCCACATGGGGAATTATTAGTTAAATTGGAGAAGATGGGGATCAATATGAACATCAAAAGGTGGATAAGGAATTGGTTAAAGGGGAGACTGAAACGGGTCCTACTGAAAGGCGAACTGTCAGGCTGGAGGGAGGTTACCAGTGGAGTTCCTCAGGGATCGGTTTTGGGACCAATCTTATTTAATCTTTTTATTACTGACCTTGGCACAAAAAGTGGGAGTGTGCTAATAAAGTTTGCAGATGATACAAAGCTGGGAGGTATTGCCAATTCAGAGAAGGATCGGGATATTATACAGGAGGATCTGGATGACCTTGTAAACTGGAGTAATAGTAATAGGATGAAATTTAATAGTGAGAAGTGTAAGGTTATGCATTTAGGGATTAATAACAAGAATTTTAGCTATAAGTTGGGGACGCATCAATTAGAAGTAACGGAAGAGGAGAAGGACCTTGGAGTATTGGTTGATCATAGGATGACTATGAGCTGCCAATGTGATATGGCTGTGAAAAAAGCTAATGCAATTTTGGGATGCATCAGGAGAGGCATTTCCAGTAGGGATAAGGAGGTTTCAGTACCATTATACAAGGCACTGGTAAGACCTCACCTAGAATACTGTGTGCAGTTCTGGTCTCCCATGTTTAAAAGGATGAATTCAAACTGGAGCAGGTACAGAGAAGGGCTACTAGGATGATCCGAGGAATGGAAAACTTGTCTTATTAAAGGAGACTTAAGGAGCTTGGCTTGTTTAGCCTAACTAAAAGAAGGTTGAGGGGAGATATGATTGCTCTCTATAAATATATCAGAGGGATAAATACAGGAGAGGGAGAGGAATTATTTCAGCTCAGCACCAATGTGGAACAAGAACAAATGGGTATAAACTGGCCACCAGGAAGTTTAGACTTGAAATTAGACGAAGGTTTCTAACCATCAGAGGAGTGAAGTTTTGGAATAGCCTTCCAAGGGAAGCAGTGGGGGCAAAAGATCTATCTGGTTTTAAGATTCTACTCGATAAGTTTATGGAGGAGATGGTATGATGGGATAATGGGATTTTGGTAAGTAATTGATCTTTAAATATTCAGGGTAAATAGGCCAAATCCCCTGAGATGGGATATTAGATGGATGGGATCTGAGTTACTATAGAAAATTCTTTCCTTGTGGCACCTTAGAGACTAACAGATTTATTAGAGCATAAGCTTTTGTAATGCATCCGATGAAGTGAGCTGTAGCTCACGAAAGCTTATGCTCTAATAAATTTGTTAGTCTCTAAGGTGCCACAAGTACTCCTTTTCTTTTTGCAAAATAAATGTTGCAGATATTGACTCAGATTTTTAATGGAATTTGTTTTGGCTGCAATCATACCTTTTATTTTCACTGTCCACTAAATTTTGGATGATCAACTTTTTAATGTCCAAAATGTCGCAGCTTGGATGTTCAAGGCCCACCGAGACAGAATTTAAAACCGAATCGTGAGGGTTACATCAATTTAATGAAAGAACAGAGTCACAGTGTAAGGAATAGTCACAGGGTAAGGAATAGAGTTCAATTTCATAGACCAAACAACTGAATAAATGAAATTCAGGAAAAACTGGACTGAATAATTTTGAAGAAATAATTCATTTGAGAAAAAAACACAATGGTCTGTTTGCAACTGAGGTGTGATCCAGCAGCTACTGAACTCAAGGGGAGTTCTTCCATTGACTCAGTTGGGTATTGGAAAAAGAGGTGAAATGTAGTATCAGGTAAGTATTTTTTATGTATTATTCCTGCAGGTCTATTATATGTAGAGAAAACAGTCCCCTCCACACACATGTTGGTCCATGAAAAATTTACAGTGGGCACCCGTAAGAAGTTCCATGAGTTTGAGAGACTCTAGAAATTCTAATGGAGTTTCCCAGGTCTAAGGAAGGGGAATGTCCTTCTAGCCTCCACTGGAACATTATATGTGTGCCTACTGTCACCTATCCATCTCCTCTCGGTTCTCACTAACCATCCCTTCTGCCCTTAGTATCTATGAATCTATGAATTCCCTGCCATCAGCTTATCAATACAGCTGCAGATCCAGATGGAGGGAGTAGATTGGAATAAGGAGCTGGTGGTGGATTCTAGGATCATAGAATCATAGAATATCAGGGTTGGAAGGGACCCCAGAAGGTCATCTAGTCCAACCCCCTGCTCAAAGCAGGACCAAGTCCCAGTTAAATCATCCTAGCCAGGGCTTTGTCAAGCCTGACCTTAAAAACCTCTAAGGAAGGAGATTCTACCACCTCCCTAGGTAACGCATTCCAGTGTTTCACCACCCTCTTAGTGAAAAAGTTTTTCCTAATATCCAATCTAAACCTCCCCCATTGCAACTTGAGACCATTACTCCTCGTTCTGTCATCTGCTACCATTGAGAACAGTCTAGAGCCATCCTCTTTGAAACCCCCTTTCAGGTAGTTGAAAGCAGCTATCAAATCCCCCCTCATTCTTCTCTTCTGCAGACTAAACAATCCCAGCTCCCTCAGCCTCTCCTCATAAGTCATGTGCTCTAGACCCCTAATCATTTTTGTTGCCCTTCGCTGTACTCTTTCCAATTTATCCACATCCTTCTTGTAGTGTGGGGCCCAAAACTGGACACAGTACTCCAGATGAGGCCTCACCAGTGTCGAATAGAGGGGAACGATCACGTCCCTCGATCTGCTCGCTATGCCCCTACTTATACATCCCAAAATGCCATTGGCCTTCTTGGCAACAAGGGCACACTGCTGACTCATATCCAGCTTCTCGTCCACTGTCACCCCTAGGTCCTTTTCCGCAGAACTGCTGCCGAGCCATTCGGTCCCTAGTCTGTAGCGGTGCATTGGATTCTTCCATCCTAAGTGCAGGACCCTACACTTATCCTTATTGAACCTCATTAGATTTCTTTTGGCCCAATCCTCCAATTTGTCTAGGTCCTTCTGTATCCTATCCCTCCCCTCCAGCGTATCTACCACTCCTCCCAGTTTAGTATCATCCGCAAATTTGCTGAGAGTGCAATCCACACCATCCTCCAGATCATTTATGAAGATATTGAACAAAACGGGCCCCAGGACCGACCCCTGGGGCACTCCACTTGACACCGGCTGCCAACTAGACATGGAGCCATTGATCACTACCTGTTGAGCCCGACAATCTAGCCAGCTTTCTACCCACCTTATAGTGCATTCATCCGGCCCATACTTCCTTAACTTGCTGACAAGAATGCTGTGGGAGACCGTGTCAAAAGCTTTGCTAAAGTCAAGAAACAATACATCCACTGCTTTCCCTTCATCCACAGAACCAGTAATCTCATCATAGAAGGCAATTAGATTAGTCAGGCATGACTTTCCCTTGGTGAATCCATGCTGACTGTTCCTGATCACTTTCCTCTCCTCTAAGTGCTTCAGGATTGATTCTTTGAGGACCTGCTCCATGATTTTTCCAGGGACTGAGGTGAGGCTGACTGGCCTGTAATTCCCAGGATCCTCCTTCTTCCCTTTTTTAAAGATGGGCACTACATTAGCCTTTTTCCAGTCATCCGGGACTTCCCCCGTTCGCCACGAGTTTTCAAAGATAATGGCCAAGGGCTCTGCAATCACAGCCGCCAATTCCTTCAGCACTCTCGGATGCAATTCGTCCGGCCCCATGGACTTGTGCACGTCCAGCTTTTCTAAATAGTCCCTAACCACCTCTATCTCTACAGAGGGCTGGCCATCTCTTCCCCATTTTGTGATGCCCAGCACAGCAGTCTGGGAGCTGACCTTGTTAGTGAAAACAGAGGCAAAAAAAGCATTGAGTACATTAGCTTTTTCCACATCCTCTGTCACTAGCTTGCCTCCCTCATTCAGTAAGGGGCCCACACTTTCCTTGGCTTTCTTCTTGTTGCCAACATACCTGAAGAAACCCTTCTTGTTACTCTTGACATCTCTTGCTAGCTGCAGCTCCAGGTGCGATTTGGCCCTCCTGATATCTTTCCTACATGCCCGAGCAATATTTTTATACTCTCCCCTGGTCATATGTCCAACCTTCCACTTCTTGTAAGCTTCTTTTTTATGTTTAAGATCCGCTAGGATTTCACCATTAAGCCAAGCTGGTCGCCTGCCATATTTACTATTCTTTCGACTCATCGGGATGGTTTGTCCCTGTAACCTCAACAGGGATTCCTTGAAATACAGCCAGCTCTCCTGGACTCCCTTCCCTTTCATGTTAGTCCCCCAGGGGATCCTGGCCATCTGTTCCCTGAGGGAGTCAAAGTCTGCTTTCCTGAAGTCCAGGGTCCGTATCCTGCTGCTTACCTTTCTTCCCTGCGTCAGGATCCTGAACTCAACCAACTCATGGTCACTGCCTCCCAGATTCCCATCCACTTTTGCTTCCCCCACTAATTCTACCCGGTTTGTGAGCAGCAGGTCAAGAAAAGCGCTCCCCCTAGTTGGCTCCCCTAGCACTTGCACCAGGAAATTGTCCCCTACGCTTTCCAAAAACTTCCTGGATTGTCTATGCACCGCTGTATTGCTCTCCCAGCAGATATCAGGAAAATTAAAGTCACCCATGAGAATCAGGGCATGCGATCTAGTAGCTTCCATGAGTTGCCGGAAGAAAGCCTCATCCACCTCATCCCCCTGGTCCGGTGGTCTATAGCAGACTCCCACCATGACATCACTCTTGTTGCACACACTTCTAAACTTAATCCAGAGACACTCAGGTTTTTCCACAGTTTCGTACCGGAGCTCTGAGCAGTCATACTGCTCCCTTACATATAGTGCTACTCCCCCACCTTTTCTGCCCTGCCTGTCCTTCCTGAACAGTTTATAACCATCCATGACTGTACTCCAGTCATGTGAGTTATACCACCAAGTCTCTGTTATTCCAATCACGTCATAATTCCTTGACATCACCAGGATAGACTGGACAAGCAGACTGGGGCTGGGAACCAGGCAAGGGGCTAGGGGCAGGGGGAGACATGGAATCAGTGAGGGGGAAAACTGAGATTGGATGAGGAGTCAAAGGGCTGGGGGGAGACTGGGACTGGCTGGACAAGGAGCCAGGGGAGAGACTGGGATAAGAAGCCTCAGGAGGAGACTGGGAGCAGGGACGGGAGGAGGCTGAGATCGGCCAAGGAGCAGAGCGAGGATTGGGCTTGGCTGAACAAGTAGAATGAGATTGGGATGAGGAGCCCAAGGGGGAGGAGACTGGGACTGGACCAAGAGATGGAGAGTCAAGAGTAGGGCAGGGACAGACTGGAGGGGAAAGGGTCAGAAGAGGTCAGGTTTGGGGGACCAGGGACAGAAGGATCAGTGGATAGAGCACTCTCTCCTCCAAAACCTGGAATTGAATCTGAGATTCCCAAGTCTCAAAAATACTCTTCTGTCAGCGAACATCTGACACACCCACTGGCAAAGGGTTTGTCTCTTTCCCCTGTAGTGCTGTTTCACATAGGCGATGACAGCCTATTATTGGTCTCTGTTACTCCATTAGCTTAAGTGGCAGAGATCACTGTGGTGGATCTAAAGGTTCTAGTCTTGCTGATTCTTTGATCCCAAGTCCAGAAGGGACCACTGTGAATATCTAGCGTGACCTCCTGTGTAACACAGGCCAGAGAACTTCCCCAAATTAATTCCTAGAGCAGATCCTTTAGAAAAACATCCCATCTTGATTCAAAAATTGTCACTTACTCTCACTGTTAAAAACGTATGCCTTACTTTCCTTACTGATTTTGTGTAGCTTCAACTTCCAGCTACTGGGTTGTGTTAAGCTTTTCTCTGACAGATTGAAGAGCTCATTATTAACTACATGTTCCCCATGTAGGTACTTATAGACTGTAATCTAGTCACTCCTTAACCTAAATAGATTGAGATCTTTGAATCTGTCACTCTAGCAGGTTTTCTAATCCTTTAATCATTCTCATGGCTCTTCTCTGACCCTCTCCAATTTATCACCGTCCTTCTGGAATTGTGGCCAGCACAACTGGACACTCTATTCCAGTAGTGATGACACCAGTGCCAAATACAGAGGTAAAATAACCTGTCTACTCCTACTCAAGATTCCCCTGTTTATGCTTCCAAATTGCAATAGTGCTTTTGGCCACAGCATTGCTTTAGGAGCTCATGTTTAGTTGATTATTTGCCTCGACTCTTACATCTTTTTCACAGTTCCTGCTTCCCAGGATAGAGTCCTCCATCCTGTAAGTATGGTCTACATTCCTGGTTCCTAGATGTATACATTTATATTTAGACATATTAAAATGCATATTGTTTGTTTGTGTCTGTCCAGTTTACCAAGCAATTCAGATTATTCTGTATTAGTGACCTGTCCTCCTCACTATTTACCAGTCCCCCAATTTTTGTGTCATCTGCAAACTTTATCAGAGATGACTTTGTTTTCTTCCAGGTCACTGATAAAAATGTTAAATAGTGTAGGGCCAGCAACCAATCCCTGAGGGAAACACACCTGCTTGATGATGGTTTCATTTACTATTACATTTTTTGACCTGTTAGCCAGCTTTTCACCCATGTTATACGGGCCATATTAATTTGATTTCATTCCAGTTTCTTAATCAGAAGTCTGTATGGTGCCAAGTCCAATGCCTTTCAGAAGTCTAAGTCTATTATGTCGGCACTATTACCTTCACCAACCAAAGTTGTAATCTCTTAAAAAAAAAAAAGATATGAAGTTAACAGGATGAGCCATGTGTGTGTCAGTATGGTGCCATTGTATGGATTTTCTGTTTTTCAGTTTGCTTTTTTAAAATCCTTGGAAATTCCATACATGCAAAAACACAGTTGAAAGGACATTAAGTTGAAAAGTGAAGCACTGAAAAGTTAGGCAATACCAGAACTAAGGTTTCTTATGTAAATTTAATTCCGCCCCCTTTGTGCATATGCATGATGATACAATCTTTAATGACATGATCATATAGTCAGGGCCGGCTTTACGTTTTTTGCCGCCCCCAAGCAGCAAAAAAAAAAAAAAAAAACAAAAAAACAAACCTGCCGTATATGCCGCTGCTGGAGAGAACAGGAACATCGGAGGGAGCTGCCGCCCAATTGCCACTGATGGTGAAACCTGAGTCAGAAGAGTTGCCACCGAATTGCCACCGCGGGAAACAAGGGAGAGGTGCTGCCACCGAATTGCTGCCGGGGCTGCTGCCGGAGTGCAGCCCCAAGAACAGAGTGCCGCCCCTTCAGCAGCGCTGCCCCAGGCACCAGCTTGCTTAGCTGCTACCTAGAGCCGGCCCTGCATATAGTGTTTTTGTCACAGGATCCCTGCCTCATTCAGTGCATGGAATGGGCTTTGCTCTGAGGATGAATCAGGGATGTACAATAAAGGAGGCTGCTGTCTGTAGGACCCCGGCCTCATTTGTTGCAGAAGTTGGAAGGTGAATAGTTAATGAGATGGGGGCTGGCAGGAAGAGAAAGGAGGCTGTCATGGTTCAGGCAATTGAATGCTGGCCTGAAGAACTGGATTCTGTCCCTGCCTCTGCCACAGAGCTCCTGTGTGATGCTGGGCAAGTCACTTTAACCAAACTTTTCACAGTAGGTCACTTTTCTGGGCACCTGACTTGAGACCTTTGGTCTGATTTCCAGAAGAGCTGAGCAATCATAGTCACAGCTGAAGTCAGTGGTAGTTGCCCTTTGAATGTATAAAGTGCTCTATACTGCTAAGTACTCTGAAAAATCAGGCACTAAGTGTCTGAAAATGGGCATCAAAATTTGTGGATTTTTTTCAACCTTACTTTCTCAGTTCCTGAGTTCCCCATCTTTAAAACAGGCCTAATTATGCCTTCTTATTTCTCAGGGGTGTTATGAAGATGAATTAATTAGTATTTGTGAAGTACTGAGACACTATAGTGATGAACGCCACAGAAAAGTCCAGGAGGAAATTAATCATTCTGTTTTCAGAGCAGGGTTTGACTAGTGTGAGGTAAATAAGACCTTGGGCCACACCTTGAAAAACAAGGATAAAAAATATTGAATGGCTGCTCACTGAGTGCACTTAGTGAGGTACAAGTCCTGTGGAAAAAACCACACAAAGACTGTCTCACAATGCATATGCATAAGGGGGAAGAGTTAAGTCTGAAACTCTGATTGCTTGTCTTTGTAACCTTAATAGTCTTTGAATGTGGTTTTGGTATTTAATTATATATATGTATTCTTGCCCCCCCCAGGGGAGAAAGAAATCTCACATACACACTCAGGCCAGGTTTTCAAAGTTTTCTGAACCACCATCAGGATAGAGATATGGGGGAAGATATTCAACTGGTGTAAATTGTCAGGGCTCCATTGACTTTGATGGTGCCGTACTGATATACGCAGTTAAGGAAGTGTCCACATTTTATTTTAAATTATCAAATAAACTCCCATGTTGCCATTCAATGAATCAGTGTTTATTTTTTCTTCATAA